>NC_057947.1:17936991-18236991 GCF_018555375.3 Anguilla rostrata
CCTGATTACACGGAAAAATGCAACCGCTACGCTTTCAAGCAGCCAGAAAAAGAAAAAGACTCAAACAAATGCAGCGGCACGCCGATAGCAACATAGGCCTGGCCAAACACCTGGGTTCACAGAATCACAACCCGACTATGCGGCACGACCGGCATTTTACACGTAAACCCTAATTTAAGCGCCCGACCTAGGACCAAAAAACAATGCAGCGGCTAGCAAGCTCAATTGCATAGCTCCAGACATGGGCATTGACCATCAAACCCTGTTAAGTGTCACGACGGGCCAAAAAACAGGCCTAGTTTCGGGGCAACTCCGATGGCCTAGGAATCATTACAACTGTTTAACGCCCGAACCGCCGGGGCAAAAACCGAGCGGTAACATTTCAACGTTAAAGCCCCGACATAGGGACAGACCATCAAACACTGTAATGTTCACAGCACAGCAAGCAGACCATGTTTGCGCGTGACACCGACGGTTGCACGAATATTTAAACCCTGTTGTTCGTAACGCCCCGACACAAAAATGATAAAACAAGACCGGATAAACTTATGTCCATAGCTTTCCAGCAATAGGCCAATAGGCCAACACAAACATGCTAGAGGACAGCGGCCAGAAAAGAGCCTATGTTTCGGGCGCTACGACCCCGTGCGATTTTACACGAAATTTACAACCTGACAAAAGGCGCTACCTTTCAGTTCAATACCACATGCTGGCAAATGCGGTGTCAAGAAGGCGAAAGCTGTTCGGTACCTGCGATTTACGAATTCAACCGTTAAGCCGACGAAAAATGCAGCGGCTACGTTTAGTCAATACTCGCTAGGCTAGACCATCAACAGAGAGTTCCACAGCGCCAACAGCTAGTTCGGCTACACCGGATTCAATATTCACTATTAATTTTAAAGCCCGCCGACCGGAAAAAAATGCAGCCGGCTAACGCTTTCAATGTTCAATAGCTCCCAGACAATAGGGCCTGGACCATCAAACTACTGCTAGAGTGTTCACAGACAGGGGCCCCGATAAGCAGAGCCTATGTTTCGGGCGCTACGACCCCGTGCGATTTTACACGAATATTTACAACCCTGATTTTAAGCCGCCGACCGGAAAAAAATGCAGCCGGCTAACGCTTTCAATGTTCAATAGCTGCCAGACAATAGGGCCTAGGATCATCAAACCACTGCTAGAGTGTTCACAGACAGCGGCCCCGATAAGCAGAGCCTATGTTTCGGGCGCTACGACCCCGTGCGATTTTACACGAATATTTACAACCCTGATTTTAAGCCGCCGACCGGAAAAAAATGCAGCCGGCTAACGCTTTCAATGTTCAATAGCTCCCAGACAATAGGGCCTAGGACCATCAAACTACTGCTAGAGTGTTCACAGACAGCGGCCCCGATAAGCAGAGCCTATGTTTCGGGCGCTACGACCCCGTGCGATTTTACACGAATATTTACAACCCTGATTTTAAGCCGCCGACCGGAAAAAAATGCAGCCGGCTAACGCTTTCAATGTTCAATAGCTCCCAGACAATAGGGCCTAGGACCATCAAACCACTGCTAGAGTGTTCACAGACAGCGGCCCCGAGAAACAGAGCCTATGTTTCGGGCGCTACGACCCCGTGCGATTTTACACGAATATTTACAACCCTGATTTTAAAGCCGCCGACCGGAAAAAAATGCAGCCGGCTAACGCTTTCAATGTTCAATAGCTCCCAGACAATAGGGCCTAGGACCATCAAACCACTGCTAGAGTGTTCACAGACAGCGGCCCCGAGAAACAGAGCCTATGTTTCGGGCGCTACGACCCCGTGCGATTATTCACGAATATTTACAACCCTGATTTTAAGCCGCCGACCGGAAAAAAATGCAGCCGGCTAACGCTTTCAATGTTCAATAGCTCCCAGACAATAGGGCCTAGGACCATCAAACTACTGCTAGAGTGTTCACAGACAGGGGCCCCGATAAGCAGAGCCTATGTTTCGGGCGCTACGACCCCGTGCGATTTTACACGAATATTTACAACCCTGATTTTAAGCCGCCGACCGGAAAAAAATGCAGCCACAAACGCTCAACTGAGTGGCATTTAGTATACATTCAATTAGTTTTTTCTTTCTTTCAGTTAAACATGCTGTCTCCAGTGTTAATGGTTAGCGATCACCTGACAGTACTCGAGAGGATACTTCAGGAAATGGCTTTCAGCTTCCGATTAATTGGCCAGACTAAAAGGCCACATCAGGTCTTTCAGCACAGTGAAACTCCCAGCATTTTAAACAGTTCACGATCACAGTGAGACTGCCCAGAAATAGCACCCCAATGACACTATACAACACAGCCAAAAGAAGTTCTGCCACTCAAGCTGAGCCCTACTAATGCTAATTTAAAAATTTTCACTGAAATTAGGGTTCCCATTGCCCTATTATACCCCTGTTGCCGTGGAGATTGATCTGGTTGCTGTGGCAGCCAGGCATGGCGGTATGACTGCTGCTCTATTTTAGGATCTCTCAGTCTGAAGATAATGTGGGGGAACCCAGCCAATGGCGTGATGATAAGGCTGAGATGCAGCCTCCTGGTCATTTTGATTCCTCCAAAGCCAGCACCACTGCAGTTAGCAGACAGGTCAGTGTACAACATCAGGTTCAGTGTGGTCATCCCTCCTGCAAGAGCGGGGAGAGAATCACAATTAACCAACTAATCAGTCTTTACTCATAATGGCTCCACTTACAAACAGGTTAATATACAGCATGTGCTGGAAAAAAAACATAAAAAATACCATCTGAGCCAAAGTAGGAAAACCATAGAATGATTTCAAAACCCCTTGAAATATGACAGAGCTACACAGGAAAATGAGAGTGGTATGCAGAAAAGAATCACATAATTAGACAGACCAGCACTATTAAGCCTGACAGGATGACTCGAGTCATAGGATGGCCAGCTCATCTTTCCGCATCCTCTGAACACTGTTAAACATCGAAATAACTTTAATTAAATACAATGTAATATGTGTGACTCCTTGCCAAGTTTTGATTGACACACAGACGCAAGCAAACCGCTCTTCAGTTACTAAACAGGCTGGCCCAAAGGAGGAAATCATTTTCCTCTGACTCACTTTTATTTCCTTCACACAGTTTGACCTGAATTTTTTAATTAGCTTGCAGCTAATTGCAGTGATATTAGATATTAGAACACCGTAAATAAATTACTTAAGTTTAGCTGGGCTGAATTCCCAACACAATGCAGACCCTGCACTATGGCATCATCTGCTGAGATGTGAAGTGTGAGGCTTTTTTTAGCTCGTCAGTGACTACAAGTCGGCCCGGAGATGTTTGTATCATAGCGACCTGAGCTGGCTGGAAACTGCATGGGCTTTTCTTAGGATGGCTTTGACACCTTCCTCTATCCATCTGCCTCTCTCTGTCATCTCACCTCTCCTTCACACATCTCAAACCAAGCTGATATGGTTTCCATAGAGACCTCTGGGTAGTTCTGCACTATTATGAGATAAGAGGTAAGGAAAAGAGGGAGGGAGAGAAAACGAGGGAATGGAGGGAAGGCAGGAGAAGCATGTGGTCCATACTGATTTAAACTTGCGTTACTACTGTATGTCTTTGTGGAGTCCCCATAGGCACTGGGTTAGCACAATCACCTGAACAGTCATACAATTAGTGGTTAATTGTGAACCTCATAAAAGCTATTTGTTTTTCTAACACATGGAGAAGGAACACAAATATTGACACAATGTTAAACAAAAGAGGTCTTCCGTCTTGACTATGGTCTTTTACTGAGACCAACACTAAGGGGGAATCATCTGTCAACTGGACACAAGAGAGCTTTGAGCAGTGGATAGATTGTAGACACGATTATGCCAATACATTTGTGAGTGTGAGCATTCCACTAGCAAAACAGAATAATCCCAATCTACTTGCATTACTCAATAAGCATGTAATCTACAGTGTGATAATCCCATTAGCAAAACATCATAGACAGAAGTATGTACCATGGGTTGTCGATGCACATAAGTAATCTGGTAAAGTTAGTCACTGTAAACTCACTAGTATATCACCGGCCAATGACATTGTCCAGGCTCAAACTTATGACAATCGGGCTGTAGGGCCCAGCCTTCAGGTATGAACATATTTAGTTAAGGAGTCACTCATGCGTCCACCAATGAGTGCATTTTGCATGTCATGAGATTTGACTTAAAGTAAAATATTTGCTGTCTGTAACACGTTCTGTAAACTGCTCTGAAGTGATATATCGGTTTCAAAGACAGGAGAGACAGGCAGAGAGGAAGGAGACAAAAAAAGAGCATTAGAGAATTTGCTGGAACACCATGATCTGCTTCTCACTAACTGCAGATGACAGCTGTTTACAATTCAGTGACAAGATCCTGACTTTATTCATCTTCACTCTACAAGCACATTGGTGTTTGCACCAAATCCACAGAGCTCTGTACTTCTTAGACAACATTTTTAATACCATTTTGCCCTTGTCACACACCAGTGTGAAACCCCTGGGAGGGAGGTGCGGCAGGACCTGGGAACACTCTTGTCTGTCGTATGGAGAGAGAGAGAGAGTGTACCCACACAAACACGAAATAAAATAAACGGACACCATCACCCTTTTGCCTCACGGGTTCCAGGCAAAAAAAATAAACTAAAATAATAAACTAAAATAACAAAGACAAAAGAAAGTAAAACAGAGAAACAACTATTTCAGTTCCCCGCTCTATAGCTGGACTGCTTTCCAGCAGACCAGCTCCTCTGACTTTTCAGTGGGGTTCACTTTTCCCCGTCTATTAAAAAGAAACAGAACTGAAATTAAACTCACTCTAGGTGTTTGCTCCTGGTCTCAGCCATGAACAGTGGAGAGCAGCACACCTTTAAGCACATGGGCTGATTAGCTAACGCAGCCCAGGTGCGTGTGCTCTCCCCACCAGCCAGCACAGCAGAGACCAATCTGCCTCTTCGGCGGACTGAATGCTACAGCCTTTCTGCTAAAAACCATGAAGTTGTAAAAAGGAATAAGTTTAAAAAGGAGTAATTTTCCAAAACGGTAAAAGGCATTGACGCCTTTAACGATGAGCTCGTGTCAAGCTTTTTTCTTTTGCTTTTTACATAACAAAAATATCTAGAAGACCACAGGGTCTGTTCCTCTGTCCACTGATGATGCAAGGATTAAAATAGTCCTGCAGCATTAGACCACATCCCATGGTATGGGATGGCTAATTTTACACTTTGGAGACAAAATTTTCCTCTTTGTACACAACAAAAATAAATTCAGCCACCCACAAAAATGATTTATTCTAAACCACCCACAGGGTTATATTTAGATTTAAGTAGGTTTGTTGCAGTGCATAGTACACCGCGCAGACTAACCAAATGTTGTGTGTCTATTGGAGCCAGGGTTAAAGGCAGACTGAGAACAGAGCCAATCTGTGTCCTAGGTTAGGCCTGGATCAGGGCAGGCAGGCCAATCAGGATCCAGGGTCAAAGGCAGGCTATGTCATTTAGAGGACAATCTTATAGAAACAATCTGAGATGTGGTTCTTCTATTTGAACTGCTGTATGGGGGCCACAGCAGGCAGAATGGGGGTTGCGAAACTGTCAGTTTATTAAAAAGCAAAAATTTTGCTTTTTTATACCGAGTGAAAGCTGTGGCTCTGTTTGCAGAACACAATGTACCTGAGACACTCTGTGGGCTGGGTTAAAAATGTGTGACACATGATGCATAACAGCATCCCATACAGCACCTTGGCACTGAGGCTGAAAGGGGGTGGGCGACAGAGAGGCACCTTTACTCCACTAAATGTGATGCCATGTTTGTGAGCGGCTCAGCTGTGGCGAGATGAAAATGCATGCGTCACTTTCATCCTGCAGGTGCATCGTCCAATAGAGATTCACCACCACTGCCTCCCATCCGGCTCCAGCTGCCCTATAAGATGAGAGAGAATTATATGCATGCTTCAGACAATATACAGCATATGTTAAGTGCCATTCCGAGCTCAAAAAAGCACATATAAAAACTCTGTAAATAGCTACGGTCACTGTAGTGATATACTGTAAGGAAAACTCAAACAGGCTGCACAGGAGTGGCCTTCTGTGGCAGATTCCAAAGCCAAGCAGGCAACATGACTCCTTCAAGAATAGAACACCACAAATTGGCCTACCAGTATCTCTTAATGTCCTGACCACAGTCATTTTTACGAAATAGCTATACGTTTATATACAACTACACATACGTTTTCCTTCATCCTGATGGTAGAATGATTGCAAAGATCAATATTTTGGCAAATATAAGGATTAGTCAAACTAAAAAAATAAGAAATTAAATTAAAGATGTTTTTTTCTCTGCAACTGAGAATGTCAATGCAGGACCTGATCAAACTGTGTCAATAAGAATAGTCTGTCGACAACTACGTAGGAAAGGATATTATAGTAGGGTTCCAGTGCCCCATAAACCCCTCATTATAAAGACAAATGCACATTTGAAAGTTCAGGGGTGTAAAAACCATAGGCACTGGTCTACAGAGATGAGAAAATAGTGATTTAGTCAGATGAGTCATCCTTCATCATATTCTCGGCAAGTGGGCGAGTGCATGTGTAGCGTACACCAAGAGAATGGTACAGGCCTGAATACTTGACCCCTATAGTGTGGCTGTCCGGCTGCTCTGTTATGTCGTGGGGGGCATTTTCCTGCCGTGGTTCGAGTCCACTTGTCCCCTTGGAGGGCAGGGTCACTGCAAATTGATACAAAGTTATTCTGAGTGATCGCCTTTATAAATATAATAGTATTATAAAATTATAATATTATTATATTCTATAAATGTATGCAAATGTCTGTCATAGGTTTTTCAGCCTAAATTATTATTTGCGTGAAACACGCTGGTAAAAATGACAGTATCTGATCTCCCCTTGTGAAACTAATCTTGTCCGGACAGGACTTTTGTTGGATATCAGCACAGGTATTGAGTTTCTGGCAGTAAGAGGAGGGTTGAGATTTTAAAAAATCTTAGAAACAATCCTGTTGGAATCTTATTACAGTAATGTGTGAAGCTGCATATTCTCGGTCTTTGCAAAGTCTTAAAGTGTGTGAACCTCCAGAACTAAAACCCCATGATTTAGGAAGTGTGTGTCAGACCTTAGTTGTCTAGATGTTGTCTATTGTATGGGTGGCATAACTCAATACAAATTCATAAAACAGGATGCAAAACATTTATAAAACAGCTATCCATTCAATTCCATTTGTTCTCCCTGACTCATTTTCACAATTTATGTCATTTGTAAGAAACAAGAAAAATATTGACAAAATGTAACATTTTATGAGTGGGGTTGGGCTTACTATCTTTCATAAACAATATTATCTGTCCCAAGGTCACTGAGCTGTGGCAGATTCCACTGCACCACTATTTGGCAGCCCTTAGTCTGGCTGCCTGCAACACCGCATGCGTGAGCGCAGTTCGTCGGTCCTGCCAGAAAGCACCCCGGTAGGATTATATAAGAGGCCTTTAGCAGGCTATTAATAGCACCTCCTCACTGAGATGGAGGAACAGGGCCAGTCTCCAGTGTAAGTGAGGGAGGAGCAGACATAGATTTCTGCAGTAACAGGGAGGGAGGAGCAGAGCAGGGAGAGAGAGGAGTGGAGGATGGACCAGTGGTCATAGATTCAAGCAGTAACAGGAGGCTCACTCACCCAAAGGGAGACACTGAAGCATCAGGGGGAATAAAATCATAGTGTTGATTTTTATTTTTTATATTTGTAATAGTTATTCTTATATTTAGGAGGGAGCAGTAACTGTCTTTTATAGATTTTTGTTCAAATGCTCTTTGTGTCTGTTGTTTATTACCTCCACAACCTTCTTCACTTCCTTAATTAAGGAAATAGAAAGTCGCAGAAAGTTCAGTCTAGAAACTAGGTGGGTTAAATCGATTGATTAAAGTAGAATGCTGAGTAACAATGAAAACCAGCATACTCTGTTGATCAATGACTAGGGTTGGCCACATTTGTTGCAAGAATTATAATGGTTTTTAAACATACACATCATATGATAAGCCATTGTATGTACAAGCAACTGTAGAATTATATGAAGATAATTTTCTGTTTATTCAAACGAAATCCTACAGAAGAAAAACTATTTATCCATACTGATGGCAGAATGCAAATCCGTGTCAAGACCACTGGGGTTTAGTGCAAGCATGGACAGTGGAAAAATAGGGGAAGGAGTCCGGAATCTGTTGAATCAAATCCATGGTGATTTGGGGACCATTAGTCACCGCCCTTACTACTGATTACCATATAAGTCCCGCACGTCCGGCTCAAGGAGCATCACCGTAATAAACGGGCCAGCCCCTGGAGAACCCACCTGTCCCACTCAGCTGTTGTTCTGGTCTGGGGGAGGAGTCTGACTGGGTCAAACCGTGGGCCGGGGCGGAGCACCAGATGGCCCACAGGCTTCTCTTGGTTCTCATCCCAGGACAATTGGACCAGTGGGTTCTGTGGCATGACGCTGAGTTCTGGGCCGAGAGCAGCCTGAGCCACTGCCAATCTCAGCATCAGCAGGGGCACGTGATGCTTTTCCTTCGCACTCACCTGGGCCGATCACAAGAGACAACTTCACAAACTGCGTGTGTGTGAACAGTTTGGCTGTAGGTACAGTGACAACACATAAGGCTGTGGGTTTAGATCCAGGTATAACACACAGACCAGTTGGATTACATTCATCCATAACATGCAGAAGCCAGTCTCCCATTAAATAAAGTGACTTAATCCGGTTATAGACAAACATGCAGGTTCCCAAACTGGGGCCCAGGAATCCACAGGCCATATAAGAAAAAAAAAAAAGATTTTTCCCAATATTTTTTCTATATTTCCATCAATCACGACATTCTACTTTAGATATGCTCCCCTGCACTGGTGTGTTAGACAGGCTCTGCATTGCAGCCTTTAGTGAGTGTTGGCTAAATGGGTCAACAGTGATCTGTTTAATTGAGGAGGGTGTGCTCAGACAAAGATAACCAGAGCTTGAGCAGTGTGTGTCTCCTGGGCCCAGGAACATCTCCTTCTTCAGTTACTTTGATCTGCAGGCCTGTCACTCTTTAACGAGCCACAGAGAGTGAAGTGACAGCCTTTTAATCAAGGCTGTCACTGGTCTTATACATCAACAAATGTCCTAATGCAAACATGCTAACTTAACCTCTGTTGTTAGTGGTGAGCACAAACACTCCTGCCCTCTGTTGAGGGCTGGATTTTATTTGAGGTCGCTCCATTACTTATTCCTACTCTAGTCAGACTGGAGTTCCTACACCAGTCTGACAAGCCACAAACGTCTCAGTGAAAAACAATAAATGAGAACTGTGGCAGACACACTCCCCAATGTTCCTCCCAACTGCCAACAAACAAGATGCTCGACTGCTAGCCTAGTACATTTCCACACATTCTCTCAGTAAATCACTCATTTGTGCTGCTTTGATTTTCTACCCTGTGAATCAGCCTGTAACACCAGACATGCAAATATGAATAATAATGATT
The DNA here is from genome assembly GCF_018555375.3 of Anguilla rostrata. Taxonomy (NCBI): domain Eukaryota; kingdom Metazoa; phylum Chordata; class Actinopteri; order Anguilliformes; family Anguillidae; genus Anguilla; species Anguilla rostrata. Next base: position 17,946,513 of record NC_057947.1, read on the forward strand.
TCAATAATGTGTTAGGTTCGAAGAGCCTGAGCAATCGATTAGTGGGAAACTACTAAGGTTGCACTAAAAAGGTGTATGATTATTTAGTCTCTAACCAATGTAATTTTGTTTCATTTTGTGGTCACACAAATCAAACCAGTTTAATACAACTCTTCCATATGATTCCAGGATGTTATCATAATTACAGACTGTGACCGGTGACAAGGCCATTAGGCCGAAAAGAGTAAATATATCAGGAGGTAGCCTCAGACCATAATGTAGGTGATGGGGGATATCAAATCAGTTAACATATTGAGTAAAAGGGGGAGAAGCTGCTTTCAGGTGGAATCATAGATCAAAGTGTAAAGCACTATAAGACTGGAAGCCAAATCAAGCAGATTTTCACTACAGATAGTTCTGTTCTATTGATTTTGTGCAGTCAGTCACTTCACTGCATCCAGAGCTTGTGCATTGCTAATGCAGCTGTATTTTCTCTTGCTCTGCCTCTAGTTACCACAGTCAAAATTTATTTTTCACAAGACATGCAAATTGTATGGACTCAAAAGAGGGGCAAAAAAGACAATTCAAAAATGGTGTCCATATGACAGTGAAAGCCACAGTCCTGCCAAGCCTACGCAGAGGCAGTGATGCAGGAATTATTTCTCTGTGCTCTCTCTGTACTAATAATAGCCAGTGAGTCAGCTTGTCTCAAGAACATACCTATTGCCCTAAGCGTAAGATAGCATTATGTGTGTGTGTGTGCACGTGTGTGTCTCTGTGAGTGTGTGTGTGTGTGTGTGTGTGTGCGTGCATGTGTGTGTGTCTGTATGTGTGTATGAGGTATTCTCTCACTCACTGTCTGATTCTGCATCACTGTGTCACTCTTAAGTGTCACTAATGTATCGTTATATGCATGCTTGTGTTCAGAGCGTTTAGCTTGATACTCACTGTGTAGTGCATTGCTATTTTTTTTGTTTACCTCTTCTTGTCCTTCAAAAAATATTATATGTATTTTGGTGTCTGGACATAATTGTCTAGCCTTTGAAAATCAAACTAGATGTGCCTTTGTCAAAATAATATATTAATCAATGTATTCATGATGGTCATGATGATTACAATGACAGCGATGATGTTTTCATGCTGCCTGTTATATGTGGTAGTGAAGATATGGATGCCCTGTCAGTGTTCTGGAAATTATTTAAGTGGAATTATAAAATAACTTAAATAATTAGTGACCTGTTTATAAATTATCCTGTCGGGCTAAGATTCTGGCATCACTGGTCAATGAGCAACTTAAAGCCTTATTGTCTAGATTCTCAGTGCTTCACTCTTTTCAATCTGGTTTAAGGACCAGGCATAACACTATTACTGCTACCTCTCTAGTTATAATTTATATTGTGTCTGTTTTGGATAACAGAAAAATTGCACTGCATCTCTCCAGTGCCTTTGGTGCAGTGGATCATTCTCCCCTGACAGATTTCATAGTGTAAAAATGGGCAATTTTTAATCACAATACTTACACATGACTGAGGGTGTTCCTCAGGGATGGGTCTTGGGGCCTGTATTATTTACTGGTTATATCAATGATATTGTGTCAACATCAAATTCCTGTAAAATTCATTTATATGCTGATGCTACTGTTCTATATTGTTGTTTTGAACCCATACACTCTGCTTCCATTCCTTCTTTACTCTTCAAGAGAATGTCTGAATGATGCAACTTGCATCAAAAAACATTTTCACCCTTTCATCTAATTTGAATAACACTTTTATTTCTGAATGTTGGATTGTTTTCTTTTTTGTTGTTGTGCAGGGGAGAATTGTGACTCTCAAATATGTTGAATCAACCAACATTAAAACCAAGGTTGCATTTATGATCAGTAGTTTCTGCTGAAAAAACACTCAGTGCTGAGAAGATGCTGCACGGAAGTTGAAATTCTTCAGAAACATGCCTCTGAAATAAACACCATCAGTAGAACTGCCACTTCAAGCCATACTTAATTCTAGTAAGGAAGATGATGGTTCAGGTGGTGAAAGTGGTGACAGATGTTTATTTCTGTGAAAGTGAGGACAACGTGTGATTCAGCCTGAAGTGAAACTGAAACTGACAAGAATAGTGCTATTCTGATATGTTGTTTTTACTGTTCACATGATAAAATATAAACACTACTATCTATATATTCTACCACTACCATTTTCTAGTATGACTACTAGATAATAACATTTTTACAGGCAATACAAAACATACTATTATTCTCAGACTGCATTTGTTGCATTGGAATCCATGTCAATTTTGTAGGCTGTTTGTCACCTGCTTGATTAGCTTGCCATCATTCAGTCCATGGCAACAATAATAATTAGTAGTTACTATATGAATATAGTATTATTTTGTTTTATAATATAAATTATGTATAATGTTCATTTATTATTATTTTATGTATTATTATTGTATATAGTTATTTATTGTTTGTTTAAGTGATTGCAGTGTCATTAAAAAAGAAAACCATTACAGTTCTCTGAGCATGTTTCTGCCAGGTACTCTGCTGATATTTATATATTATAAAGCAATGTCATGTCCTACTAACATGGCTCTATGACAGATCAATCCATACAGCCTATTCTTGTAATGTAAGATGATATACCTGAATTGACACTTTCAGAGATTTAAGATATACTCAAGGAAACACATTTTTAGTATGCAAAAATGATTTTTTAAACAAAATCTCATATAATATGGCCTACCAACTAAACTACATCATAACTTATCCAGGCTTAGGCTTGACATTTCCTGATAGGGACAAGTCTTGTGAACAAAATGAGTGACTGCATGAGGGGTTATCTATGCATGAGTTTTTCCTCTCTGTGTTAGACTATGAAGGCATTATTTGCAGCAAGCATGCAACCATTCCCACCCTTAAACCTCTAGATGCTATTTACCACTCTGCTCTAAGATTCATTACAGGTGATAAATTTGGCACACAACACTGTCCTCTTTATGAGAAGGTTGGCTGGCCCTCTCTGTATGTGAGGCGCAATCTGCACTGCAATGTTTTCATCTAGAAGGTCCTTCTGGGTAGGCCACCATCTTTATAATTTCACTTTTGAATTGGAACACTGTAAATTATCACACACGCTTACATACAGGACTGGCTTGTACTCCAGGTCCCCAAGACCAAGTCTGTCCTAGGACAGACTATTTTTTGCTTTATGTTTATGCCCCTCATACTTGGAATGATTTGCAAAAAAAACTTTAATTTGAACTGCCTTTAAGACACTGAGAACTTAATATTGAATCTTATTGATTTTGATTTAAATTGTTTTATTTGATGTTTTAATAAATGTTTTATTACTACTTTGTTTATTTTTATTTATTTATTTTGTAATCCTTTAAACAAATATTTTTAATGAATTTTAACTAATGTTTTAACTATCTGTTCTTTGAATGCTGTCTTATCTGGTGTTCTTCTCGTTGTTCTTTTTGTTGTATCTCGACAGTATTGTAAATAAGGGGCTCTCACTCAATGCTTAAATAAAGCACAGGTATCTGTTTAATATAGCATGGATATACTATACATACGTATTCGAGGACTTGACAATTCACAACGAGGTGTGCTATGAGTCAAAACCCTTAATGTACGTTTTTGTTTGTTTAGTTGTGTTTGTCTTCAAAATTTTTGGTAATTTTAATTTGTAATAAATCTAAACAGAACTACACTTTAATCGCATCAAACACAAATAATGTACTGTATTAAAATTACATGGACGCCTTGCCCTTTAAAGCCTGTGTGTGCGCTATGCTTGGGGACATATTTCTGAATGAAACCAGTCACGATAAAAGTATGCAAAATCAACGTCGTGATTGGTCTTCTAGCGATTAAGGCACGAGTTAGTAGGTTCCAAACATCCATTGGTTAATAATTTGAATATTATTAACTGTAAGCCAATGAGAGCGCAAAAAGCATGGCTCACTAGCCTTAGGGAAAACCCCGCACTTCATTGACAAAAGCTCATTCAGTATTTGAGGAGTCGAAGTGTGGTCAGTTAAGCCAACCGGAGAAAGGAGAATTGGAGTGTAGGAATAAACACATTAGCTCATCAGTGAGCAGAGACTTCGTGTTGATTTTCTCTGGAATTTATGAACATTCCGTTTTCGCAATAGACTCAGAGAACACACAAAGACCTGCGGGGTGAGTCTTGTTTTGTGAAAATAATCTGTGTTCTAAATCCGTAAATCCTCGTGAAACAATATGCCGACATTGATCAAGTTGACCAACTTGCAGCTGTAAATTTTAGCAACCATTAGCATTCAGCTAAAGCGAACGCCATTTTCTCTAGGTGAACATGTACGCTACTTTGGAAACCATTTTCTGCTTCTTTGCGTTAAATTGCAGTGTTTTTTGTATTTTAGGAAGAATGCATTGGACGGTGTTTTATGTAATCTATCGTGCATATATTTACTTTGTATATAATCAACGAGTTCAGTAGAAGCTTTGTCTGCTTCTGATTTATGAATGGAGGTAGATTTTTTTCTCCTCCCAGGGATCGAGTTTCACTTCATTGAGAAAAACAAGTGACGGATGGGACGGAGTTGTGGTTTCTCCCCCTTCTTTGAACAGAAGTTGTTTTCCATAAATTGTAACGCTTTACTGTACTTAAATTACGACCTCTGATACATGCACAACCCGCGATTTTATTTATTGTTCAAACAAACAGCCAAATTGAGTCTTGCTCAGGAAAAGTTTAATTACACTAGGAATTTAACAGCGGTTAGTTTTTATAGGCTAATTTATAGTCCCTATTGAAGGGTTTCTTCTCAGTTACGACTTCTTAACTTGAAGTGCAAGTTCGGTGAATGGGCTACGCTGTAACTGGTTCTTATTCTAAATTGTTTTATTACTATAGCTTTATATGTTTAATTCAGCACTAGATGAGAGTATTGCTGATGTGGGATGACCAACTCGTGATCAAGTTGAGCTACTGTATTCGTTAATGTAGTTCTTATTGAAGATTATGCGATTTCTATATGAAAGAAGCAGATGGATGGATTCTAGTTTGTTTGTAGGTTCGATTATATTTATGTTCTGTAATGCATCACCACCAAGGGCAACACCAAAGTGTCACAAGTCGATGGAGTATGCATTGACTTCGGCGTACATTTTCAGTTCGCATCTACTCGCACATACTCACAAACTGTTTACTGTGCTGTTTTAAAGTGATCAAAGTCCTCGTACGTATTTATGCTTGTATTGCATTTGGCTGTATCCTGTAGACATCCGATGGCAATAAAAAACGAAAAAAAGAGACTAATAACATTTCCCCTGTACAGTCTGTTCTGCGTTTATAACTAGATGTGTAAGCACATAGTATACAGTTGGATAGCTGTCCCTATTGAAGGGTTGTGTCTGCCAGGTAATTGCCCGCTGGGTTCGAGATGCTTGCGACTGTTGCAAGGGACAGCAGATGGTGTTATGGCTCACGCGCCGAATCACCGCTTGTGAACCGTGTCCGAAGCCAGCTTTGCCCATGTGGAATGAAATGCAGATTTCTGGCTGGCATTTAGAAAGTGGGAATTTGCTCTCACATGCGGCATTTCTCTACATTCTGCAGAAAGAACAGGCTGACCTCAGCAAGATCCCCTCTGGGAAGCACAGAGGACAAGGCACCATGGATGGATTCTATGACCAACAAGTCCCCTTTTTGCCCTCCAGTGTAAGTGTAAGTATTAGTTTAGGTCCTAATCTTGCTTCCCACAGTGTAAGTCTTATTGTGGGTTTTATTTCAGTCCTCCCCATAATGTAACTATTGGTGTATGTTCCTTTCTTCCCCACACTCGATGCAAGTAATATGTACATCTGACAGAACACAGGTTATTAAATACTGCTTGATTCTTTAGCATATCTGTTCTTAATGGCTCATTATATGAAGCAATTCTAAGTGTTGTTTGGCTGAACCTTGTTGAATGTGTGTGATATCAGTGATACTCTCTCTAACCTTTTATTTTGTCTGGGGGGAAAGCATAATAATGCTTATCTCCCTCTGTCATTTTTGTAGGAGACCTCTTCTGTGGAGGAGATGTGCTGCAGACCAATCAGTGATAGAAAAAGAAAGTGTGTAGACATTGACCTCGCTCAGGACACAGAGGGTAATCACACCTATTTACGCTCAATCAGCCATTCTCATGATAGACCTGGCCCCCTGTAGACAAAACCCAACCCATTAACTGTGCTTGTGATATCTTTCCATGCCAGACCCATGACCTCATCAGTGCCCACAATCATTTCTGTACTGCAATGATTGTTGTAAAGCAATTTTTCTAAATTGAAATGGTGTTTATTGAATGTCTGGCTACAGAGTACTGTTACCATGGCTGCTGGTTATACCAACTGTGTATGTTGTGATGGTGATTTTTAAATATATTACTCCTATGTGGATACACCCCTTGCGCACCCACAAGACAGAGCACAACAATGCCTCAAAGATAGTTGCAAATCATTTACAGTAAGCATAGCATTCAAGGCAGAAAACTGGCATCTTGAATGCACCTTTGCTTGCAGTCTGATTTATTCGCTTTCCAAGACGCAATAGCGTTTAATATATTTATACTGTTCAAAGCTGTCTCTCAAATACTTATTCTGAGCAGTGCATTGAAGTATTAAAGTATGAATACTATTTCTTATGTTTAACATGTCTTCACTGTTTGTATTTGAGTGTATTGTACATGTATGTTTATTTTATCTGTTGATTACAATGATAATCATAATGCATCACAGTAATTTGTTGTTCCCTCCCATTCTCCCATCTGTAGAGCTCTTCCAGGACCTGAGTCAGCTGCAGGAAGTGTGGATCGCAGAAGGTGAGCTCTTTGCAGACATCATTGAGTGCAGTGATTTTTATAGTACAGATTTGTGCGGTTTAGACTTGATGTGTTGTTACAACCAACCTCTTCCCCTCCCTCATCTCTTGAATATTCAGTTTTTTATCATCCACACATTGTGAGCTGTCTTTTTAAAAATCTCTAATCTCTAATCTATACAATGGAAAAGATGTGGAATGGTTGAATTAATTGGATGGGGGTTGTCAAGGGGTTCATTCTGTTTTAGCATAGGCATTAGAAAATCCATGGTTGGGCCATGTCTGTCCATCGCTGGCCTTCTGTCCTCAGCATCATGCTTTAAATGATCAAGCAGTTCTTGCAAGGTGTTTTTTTCGTTAAGAAAACTAGGATTAATTTCAGTAGTTATCCCCATAAAATCCTTAAATATTTTATTTTGAACGTTGCATGCATTTTAAAGAGCATGCTTTTTTAAAGGAGATCATATCTGAAAAACACTCCTGATTAAGCATGACCCAATTCAATTAGAAGTTCAATTCAATTAAAAGTCTGTAGAGAGTATATGGAGGGTGGGAGGTTGGCTTAATGTTAAACCTGACCCTGGTGTTTACACTATTTTTACTTTCTCTAAACAATGGAGTACATTATAAATAAGCATCCATGCTGATGACTTGTGGATATCTGTGCGTTATTTATTTATAGGCAAAAATGCAGCCCACACTGTAAAAGTACAAACTCTGTAGACTCCTTCAGAAAAGCCACCCACAGTTTTTCTGAAAGAGGAAATAATATTTCCTGGCAAAGCATTTCTAAATCTACCACATAAGCGCCAGTGGTTCAGCGTGCCTGCTTTGAATGCCAGTTGAACACCCTTTGGGACTCAGATTTCTGACTTTCTCCAAGTGGCTTTATAACTTTCATGCTTCAGTGAGAGGTACATTCTTAAATACAAAATGGCAGGCCCTAGGTGTTCTCCAAAAAGCTGTTTAGCTTTGAATCAGGTCAGCAGGCCAGTGGCCAGGGACTGACAATGTCTCAGCTTAGTTGGGATCAGTACACTTTCTCTGAAAGTGGTAAAACTGTGGAGAGCTGGCTGCTGGTGCTGTGAGTTATTGCCCACTAGTTTTGATTACAGAGTGCACGCAGTTTTGACTACACTGTGGACACACTGTGTTGGGGTAAAAATACCACAGCCTGATAGGATGCTTCTCTTATTTGCATCACTTTGGTCTCCACAGCCCTGGTGCCTGATGACGAACAGTTTGTCCCAGATTTCCAGTTGGAGAACCGTGAGTACCTTGGATCCTTCACTGTATTATTTAAACAATGGGGAGCTGGGGGGAGGGGGGGTGGATTGGGAAGTGGGGTGAGCCAGTTTTTAGTGTCAAGGACTCCACCAGGAGGTGGTGGGGTGGGTCCACATGAGTGTGTGTCTGCGTGCATGCATGTATGCATATTTAACTGCAGCATGTCTGCAGAAATAGCCCCATGTGTATGCAGGGGAAGACAATGTTTCAAGTGACATGCTGAGAAATGGTTTCTGTGGTGGGATTTCAGAGATTTGAACAGCAGCTGCGCTGAGACTAGAGCACTGATTTGCTGGAGAAGTTAGTTTAGCTGCAGGGAAGCCACACAAACATTTCCCTCTTCAGAAGGAGGCCTGCACAGTAAACCCCTCTGCCCTGAGTGTGGTAGTGGCACGGCTGTGCTGCTGCCGTAGTGTGTGTGCTGGTGAAGAGCCTTTGTTTGTTTTCTGTGAGTGCATTTATGAACTGATCCGACCTGCACGGGCTAATGGGAACGTGCCTCGTCCTGATGCTGCCTCTTATTGCGGATCAGTTGTCAATGCAGCCATCTGCAGTTCTAATGCAAGACCTCAAAACCACTCTGCTACCACGCAAGCACACGCGCACTCACTTACCGACATGCACATACTCACTTGCTTGAACAGACATGCTCATGTACTTGCGCAAAACCGCACACATCGTTCTTCTGTATCTGGAGAGTTTTTTTTCCCCCATTCTGAGGTGAATTGGCCTCTTGACAATCCCCTGTAGGGCATCACATGAGTGCAGCCTCTAATCTCATCTCACGCTTGCATGCACATAAGCTGCTGGGGAGGAGTCTGCCCTCACCGCACCCACAGATCATCCTGATTGCAGCTCCCCCAGGTTTTCCTCACTTTTCCGTAAAGATGGATGTGTATTTGTACGAGGTGTGGGTTTATAGGCAAGTTACTGTAGCCACCTGTTGGTGGCTTCTGCTACATACAGTACTCTTTAGCACTAATACTGCCACAGTTTGGTAGTACTGTGCCCATCCTTGCAGTGTAGGCCATTTGGTCATGCAGAATTATCTAGAGGAGCCTCTCATAGTGTGCAAGAAGTCTGAATCCCACACTGACTGTGTGGCTCTGAATACACATGCTCCTTCATTTGTTTCTGCAGCAGTTCTGCATGGTCCCCCGTCCACCAAGATCAAGCGAGAGCTGAGCCCCTCAGATGACCTGTCCCCCTGTGGGCGGGACCAGGCATCCACACCCTTTGGAGAGATGTGTCTCTACAGTTACAGGTGCGTCCTGGAACAAACCCTGCAATTCGTGATTATTTAGAAGCATTCATACACTGTCTCTCTGTATCCTAGTCACTCTATTTATTGTAACTATTACCAGCTACACCATTTTGCCACGTTCAGTTCAGACAGCAGACAGATGGTCAACCATAGAAATTATGTTGAAATTTTTCCCACTGTGCACTAATGAGATGGTGAGATGTTGTCTTGGCTACCTGTTACAACGTATCCCCATTCTTGTCTTTGCAGTGCCTATGACACAAAACCAGCCATTGGGTTTAGGCCATTGGCTTCACCCTCCACACCTGGCTTGACACCTGGCCCCTCCCACATGGCAGGCATGCACCCACTCCATGACCGGACCCCTCCCACGGGTCTTGCCCAGCCCCTGGCACATTGTCCCCTCCACAGGTTGAATGAGGCTCCAACCTCTGGGAACAGCCAGAGGGCCCTCCCCCCAAACAGCAAGACCCCGTCCTTTGCAGTGCCCTGCCCACCACTCAGTCGCCTAGCTACAGCCTATAGAAATGAGCACAGGTGAGTAGACCTACCCACCAGCTTTTTTAAGGATCTGCTCAGAAACGTGCTCTAAGCTTTCATCATTGAAGTGCTGGGATGAGACTCTCATATGGGGGGCTTGTTGCTGCCTTTGAATGGAGATCAACTGGATTATTTTGTTTGGCTGGGAAACCGATCGGTGTGCCACAAAACCCCCACAAAGCTACATATTTTTCCCCATAATGCTTTTGTTTCCAGTGGATAAAATGTGTGGGATTAATGAGACTGAAATGGAAAAATTCCTCCCCCAGGTTCCACAGACAACTCTCAGAGCCCTGTCTGGCATACCCTCCCTCCGAGACACCGAGGTGCTCCGCCTTCTCGACGCAGGCACCGCCCCACGCTGCGGCCCGTGATGGCCGACCACCCTATCATCGCCAAATGTCAGAGCCCCTTGTGCCCGTGCCCCCCAGAGGGTTTAAACAGGAGCTGCTGGAGCCCTGCCATGCCAAGCAGAATGCCCCTATCATGGCCCCTCCCCACACTGCCTTCCATCCCCCGCACATCAAACAGGAGCCCCAGGAGTTCTACTTTGACTCGGGTGAGTGACACACAGGGGTGGGACAGGGCCTCAAAGCCACACCCATAAATGAAGCCATTAAGGCCAACCAATCTCTGTGGCTGAAGCTGAGCAGCTCCATGTTAATGAATAGGTATTTGCCCCAAAATAAGGATGACCAGAGCACACAATGCCCAACAGCTCTTAGCACAATTAATGAACAGCATTAATAACAAATATCACATTCAATGAACAGCACTCAGAGCTTTGGCACATTTTATAAAGAAGACCTTGGTGCCTTTTCACTTGTGTAAGGGGGAGGAGAGCAATAGTCAGCTCCTGCAGGAGAAATTAATAACATACCTTATTTTACTGTACAGGGTTCTCTCTTACAGTATATGACATAGCAACTACTATTGCCATACATTACCACTAAACCAGCAGTAAACCTATTTTGGGAAATTCACACTTCAGTTTAAGTGAGACAGAAAATCAGGACATCCATGCCTAAAATGGAGAATGATGATTATGTAATGATGATAATTGTTCAGATGGTCATAGAAGCTTCGTACCTCCTACACACACCCACACACGTGCACATGTGTGCGCGCACACACAGACACACACACACAGTGGATTAACCTGCCCCCTCTTGTTCTGGTCTCTCTCTTCAGTCTTCTTTGTGGATAGAGTAGTGATGTAACTTTAAATCCGCTTAGCCTTCGACAGCCTTTAAATACCCACGTCAGCATAAAGGCCCAGAGTGTGTGTGTGTGTGTGAGCTTGTGCGTGTGTACATGTGTGTTTGTATGAACAGGCGTGCGCATGCCCCAGATTGCGTTTTTATATGTTAAACGGCGATGGGGGTTGGGGGGTAAAGAGGTCATTGATTCAGAGAGGCAGCTGGTAGGCCATTGATTGGAAAAGGCTGAAGGGGGAGGGACTTGTGTCCTCAGTGATATACATCTGCTGATCGGTGCGTACAACTCTTTGCAGTGTCCTATGGCAGTCTGCATGAAATGCTGAGGGGTTAGCGTGGGTGCTAGCCACCTCCTCCCAGATGTTGGGGCCCCTCCAGTCCTGCTGTTGCATCATAGTATGTTGCGTAAGCACCGTTGCCTCTGCCATAAACTGGGCTTCTGAGGAAAAATAACAAAATTCAATGGGCCATGAAAAACCTTGCGTGTATGAGGAAAATGTGCTTTTGGTGAGCTGTTATATTTGTGTGGCATGTGATGAAAATATAGGCTTCTGTGATTTGAGAGCATAATACAGTTGTCCAAGCTCTCAACCTTTTGATGAATGGGATAGAATGGGAGTAAAATCTGAAGACAAAAGGAAAAAAGGATTCCTCTGAGACTGAAATATCTGACTGAGGTTGTGTGAGAAGAGCAGAGAAAGCCCCATGCGCCTCCTTGATGGTCTGTCCTTTCTCGTTTTACAGAAGTGCCCAATTGTCAATCTTCATTTGGGAGAGCTGCCAACTTCTACCAGAGCAGCCACAACCGTAAGTGACACAATGCGGGGAAATGATGCATACATTCAGGGATCTCATCTGGGTTTGGATATCACAGGGAACATAATTACTGTGACATTTAGATTGGCCTGAAGGATTAAAACACAATGCAGGGCATGATCCAGAGGACAGATCTGATCTGTATCTGATTCCACTAAGTTTTTCTGTGTAGGATGTCTTGCATCAGGCAGAGTTATGCAAGGGGCCTGTAACTTATTTTATTTTATTTTTTTTTTTACTGTTGTTTAAAACGGCCTCTCAGTGGGAAAATGCTTTCCAACAATCCTCTGACTTGCCTCCCCCCTTACATTTGCAGGTTTTGGCTTTGACAGAGAGTCTCCCCCCTACTATGACGACGCCAGTGTGGTTCCTGAGAAGCTGGAAGGTACATGCGACACAGGGCTGCCCAAACTACTGCTGCTCAGGCTTCTGGGCCGACCTTTAATCTGGCTTTCCACAATAAAAACACAGCAATAACTGAACCCGGAAAACCACTTTAATCAGTGCTGAGATGGTTCCACATGCAATGCGGGCCAGCACACTTGCTGTACCAGCCACCTCAGATCAGCACAGTGATATTTACTATTGCTGTTTACTATTGCTATTCTCAGTCCTGTGTCTGCGCAGTACTGACAGTCTTCCTCTGCTTCCCTCTCCCCACACAGTGAAAGTGAAGCAGGAGCCTGGTGTGTACCGTGACAGCGCCCCCTTCCAGCGGCGGGGCTCTCTGCAGCTCTGGCAGTTCCTGGTCACTCTGCTGGACGACCCCACTAATGGCCATTGTATCACCTGGACTGGCCGAGGCATGGAGTTCAAACTCATTGATCCAGAGGAGGTCAGTGCTTTTGATCTTTCACTCTTAAATTGACTTGGTCTGTCTCCTGGTTTTTGTTGAACACAAAACTTGCAAAGTGTTTGCATCTGTATCTGTGTACTGAGTACGTGTCTGCAGCCAAGTGATTGTGTGAGACAGTTACCAATTGTTCTTTATTGTCTTTTAGGTGGCCCGTCGTTGGGGGCTGCAGAAGAACCGGCCAGCCATGAACTACGATAAGCTGAGTCGCTCCCTGCGCTACTACTATGAGAAGGGCATTATGCAGAAGGTACAGCAGAGTTAATTGTGACATCATGTAGAAGCTACAGATAGCATGAACAGACGTTTCTGTGATGTTAGCGGCACAGTAGAGACACAGTGCAGTACAGTGATGCCTTTCTCCTTCTCCATGTCTGCATTTCTCAGGTGGCTGGGGAGAGGTATGTCTATAAGTTTGTGTGCGAGCCGGAGGCGCTCATCTCTATGACGCTCGCTGACAGCCAGAAACCCAGAATGAAGCCTGACCCCGACGCTGTACCCAGCGAGGACAACACCCTTCCCCTCGCCCGCTACGACGACAGTGCCCCCTTTCTGCCAGACGCCAGGGAGCAGTTCCTCACAGGACTCTCATTCCCTGATGGCTATGTGTACTGACACCACCCTCCAGACAGGGAGACCCGATGCCCTGTGTTGTCTCCTATCCCCTAAACCCAAGAGCAGCTCCCAGATTTACACATGGGACCAAGGAGGTAGTGACAGACTGGGCGCCAATAGCTCTACTTCCTGCTGGAAAAGGGAGGGAGTGGTCTCTGTTGCTATGGGGAACGGAGGTGAGGGGCTTCAGAGGGCTGGTTCTTACAGCACTGGAAGTCTGACACTTTGCTGTGTGGACAGCAAGAACTGTAGCTAACTATCTGTACTGACAATCTCTTTCTTAAAAAATTGAGCTTATAAAATGAGAATCTTAGAAAAAATTCAGTGCTATTCTATAGTTGCCGTTTTGGTCACCAGTTATTTTTGATTCTTCTTTACAGAAAACAATATAAAACGAATTAGACGAAACCGAAATTTAAAAAAGGGCTTTATTTAGCAAAAAAAAATTAAAAATAATAATTTTGATCTGTATATTCCTTTGTTGAGGAACTGATCTGCAAAAGTGTATTTACTGTAAATATGGCTTGTATGTAATGAAACCTTTGTGTGGGTTATACCACTCCACCAGAACATGCTTTTATGTATGAGCTGTAATGTACTGGGGCTTTTAATTTCATCTGTAATTATATTGTATTTTCTCACTCCAGTTATTACTAAACGTAGGTTTTTTAAGGAACCTGAAAACCACATGCTAAGCTATCCTTTTTAATCTCGATATATTGTACTACATTACAGCATGACCACCCCCCCACCCCCAGACACACGTTTCAGCTTCACTCAAAGCATGACGCTCCATTTCATAAGCTGTAAGCTCTCAAATTTACACTGTCTGAAGCAACATCAGAGCATGAATCTTCACCTCCTGAACTGTCAACTTGGCTGAAGTCACACCCTCTAAAGCTCAATGGGATTTTTTTCTTAGACTGTTCTCCACACAGATCCAATGCAGGTATTGGCACTACACCTCTATGGCCGTTAGAGGGCGCTGCAACAGTCTGTTTCTTGATTCTTTTCAGCTCTTGAGTAACGAAACTCAAGAGGGATGTTTATGAGAAATGCTAAGGTATAGATTATGAAAAACTTTTTGTGTTTTGTAGGAAAATTTTATTCTGTATTTGGAGTAGTGTTTGACTGTACTCCAGAGGGGTGGAGCAGTGCATGCTGAATGACCCCCCCACAGCTCCACCCCCCTGCTGCCCTCTGCATGGTGCATTCACACCAGCAGCAGCCTGTCTGCTCACTGTCCTGCAGAAAAACTATCATTCGTTTTCAGGACAAAGTCAAACTGATTTTTCTCCTCCCCAATGTCTGCATTGCTTTGATTGTATATTCTGGATAATTCTGCCTCTTATAGATGCATCTTTTCATCTCGCCCCATACGATTACAGGAAAGTGACAATAATTACAGCTTCTGCTGAGTGAAGGGTGGGGCCTTGCTTGAAGTATTGTATGTTGATGGGCATCACCTGTGGTTGAAAGATGCATATTGTATGAACTCCAGATTGAATGAAAGTCTGTGGCATGCCTCACCCTTCATAAGGAGCAATGAACTCTGCTGAGTTTCCTGTACTGCATACAATAAACTCTCCCCTCTGCTTCATTTTCAGTGTCATTTGCAGTTTTACTTCAAATCTGACACAGCAGGATCAGTTTATGACAGGATGCACACATTACTGAAGGGTCATTTTCAGACAATTTAGAAGATCTAACAAGGTTAGTGTATGATATAAGGTAGATGAGGTACAACATGATCAGTTTGACAGCACGTAGCACGTACAGCAGAGTCTTTATGACAATTCAGATGGTGTTTATGGCATGCCCTGGTGTTCCTTATATGGCCCGCAGCACTAAGTTTCTGGGTAGTAGCTTGCCAAATTAATAATAATAATAATATAAATGCTTTAAAAACAGAACATTATTTTAATTTTATGTACAATAGAATCATTACAATCACAAATGACCATTGATCAATCACAATTGATTTAAAGTCTTCCTTGCCTTGCTGATACACCACACCTAACTGCTGTGAATTATTGTTCGATTGTGGATGACATCAAAAAATGCTTGGAGGTTGACTGCAATAGTGTCAAACAATGTGAATTATATGTTAAAAGCATATGTCAGAAGACTTTTTGCCAAACACAGTGCATTTAACTTGTAATGCCCTCATTGTGGTTGCAGCACCAGTGATGAGGGGTGGGAGGGGTGGTTGGTTTGGAAAACCCCCACAGACATCTAAAATGTGCAATGCATTAAACATTTTGCAATGAAGAATTCTTTCCACGTGTTCTAAAACATCTTCCTGTTTTTCAATGCTTCTAGCCACTACAGCCCATGTAGAGAATCTTTTCAAGGCTGACAAACTAAGGGAAAGCATCACTCTGGAATGCCAGGCTCGATGGATTGAGTTTTCTCTCAGACCACAGCTGAGGATGTTGGGCTGAGATGGCTAGGGTTAATTAACTAATTACTTTATCAAGCTTGATTATTGTGGTGGTGGAATGAGGATAATTGTTTCACACATGGCTTGACAAAAAGGTAATTTTCCTCTTTTTGGCAGAGGAGTCCACAAGTCCATGTGAGAAAACAAGCAGATACAGACTGGTGGTCCGACACATAATCAGTTATATTTCCTAAGATACC
Organism: Anguilla rostrata; assembly: GCF_018555375.3. Taxonomy (NCBI): domain Eukaryota; kingdom Metazoa; phylum Chordata; class Actinopteri; order Anguilliformes; family Anguillidae; genus Anguilla; species Anguilla rostrata. The sequence goes on from NC_057947.1 coordinate 17,962,578, forward strand.
TTAAACCTCTTATGAATCTTCATCCAGCATTTCATAATGGACTTCTACCTCTGCCTAGCCAGTATGTATTCCAAAACTGAAGGTAAGTTGTATTTAGTAGTCTTTGTCCATACTACTAAATACAACTTGCCTTCAGTTGTGGAATACCATATTTAAGCTCTGAATCTATCATTAAATGGATTCTGAGAAAACATCTCATGGAAATATAATGGAAATATATACCATATCCCCAACTGTAGACAATAGTTATAGGCCATCGGAGAGCTTTTGTAGAGAGGTGCAATCTATACCTGTTTGAGAGCAATAGCAGAGCGATAGGAACAACATCTAGAGAAGCATGTGTGAACAAAAGAGGAGACTGGGGAAAAAGATGAGAAGAGATTGGTTGAAAAAAAGGGGATGGGACAGAGTCTGGATCACACTTTACTTTAATAATGTAATAAATTATGAAGGGGAGAGCAGGCAACTCAACCCGTCGAGCTCTGGCATTTGTTACGGTTTTCTAGTAGCAGATGGGACACATCAGAAGGGGGAGGGTTAGGAGGGAGGAAAAGGTAAGAAAACAATAAGGGTTTCTTGGTAAATGCTACTTTAGCACCTGTAATTGATGCAGAAATGATGCACAGGGGTGACTTGTAGAGGGTAAGCTATGCCTCCACTTGTGCTTGGTGGGGGCAGGGGTGGGCAGAGGGATGGGGAGGTTAATGGAGATGGAATGGAGAAGAAAATAAAATATGCATCTGACAGTTGGAAAGGAGAGACAGTGGTGGGTCATGAAAAGAAACTATGTTAAGTTTATTCCATGCTTTTTCCAGCCGCTGTACAAGATGGAACGGAAAAATGGAAGAGAAGTAGGTCTACACCAACACCCCCCCCCCCCCCGTGTGGTCAGAGGAAATCCATGATGTCAGTGAGTGTCGGGATCCAGATGAACAGGAGAGAGATATCATGTATGCAGGGTGTCCAAGTCCAGCAGCTGGATCGAGTTAACTGATATGCACGTAGACATGGAGGCCCCGCCCCTGGTAGGATGAGTGAAAGCCAGCGGCTGTGCGTGACTCACATTTTCATATAAACTGTGGGAGTCTCCCCACCCAACAAGGGTACCACCTTCAGCTTGGCACACAACACAGGAAGTGATGTCATAGAACAACAGCACCATAAAAACAGCAGGGAACAAAAGCTCCCTTATCCTCTCCTCCACCAGACTTGTGTCATTTTAAGTGGGTTAATTATGCCATGACTACCCTGCCTTGGAAAATTTAAGGAACTCCTATAAAGTTTGGGAAGATTGTATCCATATTGATGACAATTTGCCTGCCTCTCTGTTTTGAGCTTTGATCTAAACAAGTACTGTTGTTTAAGGGTTTTCTATCTGTCTGCCAGTCAGTTAGAAATATTATTTATATTTATATTTGACTATTTCAGAAATGAGGAGACTGACAGAGTGACCAACACTGACTATTCATTACATTAAAAGTTTCATTGTAGTCTTTGGACACCTATTTGCACAGATGCAATATCTAATTAATGCAGTTCTAAGTTCGAACTGCACAAGAAGAGTATGGTTTTTTTTATCAGGGGTGGGCAAAGAGGCTTTATTTGTTTCTGAAATTTATACCAACTTCTGCTCTTAATAAGGTAGACTTTCATTTTAATAAAACGTAGTCATGAATCACGGCTGCAAGCTATTTTTTTTTATGCCCCAATATGCAATCTATTATTATGGTCCAATCTATGAATGTAAACCAGCATGTACAAACCTAATAATTATCTAATTGAGCCAGGAAAACAAAACCTCCATACACAGTGGCATTTCTAGGAATGGTTCTAGCCTGATTTATATTACGGTTTTAATATCTGAAAACTTCCATACTATTGTAGGAAATTAAAATAATTCAAGTATCAGCTGTTAAGTGTGAAAGACTGTAGAGAAGGCCAGAACTTGCCCTTCAACCAAACACCACTAAGTGTAAATTAATTTTGCTTGATTAATGAGTGCAAATTTGCTAAATAATCTGTACCTATTTCATTTTAACTGCATGCCAAAGATAAGGCAGACAAATTTAAGCAAATCCATTTCTTTACAAAGTACCATGTATGTTTTTTTTACCAGAGCAAACCTAGCAAACAAACTGGAAAATCTTTACTTTTTCATCAGTATTTTAACTGCAGAATCTGCAAGTATTTACTAATGCTCATGTTGTCCAGATGTCTAGGTTGCAGCCACAGAGAACAAAGAGTACATTTATCCACAAGCTGAAACAAGAAAGAGAGCTGAAAACCATATGCTTTCTAATTAACTGCTGAATGTTATTCAAGCAAAATAAGTGAAGATGTGAGAGTGCTCCATGACGTTCTAACCACTGGACTGGGGGTTTCATTATCTCAAAAATAATGGACCCTTCATTATTTATGCCTAGGCTAAGTTTAAGACACACAGACAAAATACGATTGAGTGAGAGCATTTAGGCAAGAAAACGATTAAGCTCAATTATTCTGTTTGGATTCAATTAATGACGGACATCTGAGCAACTTGTGGGTAGCTGTTACTTCTCAGGATTCATGATTACTGGTCATTGTCCGTTTATTCCAATTAATTCAAAACGTAAATCCGTAAATTGGAGAAACCCCTCGCATATAGCAACTGTGACGTTTTTTAAGGAAAGTTGTCAGTGGCAACTGCCGTTTCTCTTACACGTGCGCTAATAAAACTGAGTGGGTAAAGTAACCTAGCATTGTGACAAAGGAAAACGCTGAAAATTCGGTTACTTTGCACTTGGTCGTCTGCTGTCGAAATTTCGCCGCTTTTAGCATATCGTAACTTGGCGGACAGCTATCCGATGACAGTCTCTTTGTAGCCTGTAAGATTGTATTTAGCATTCATTAGATGGCTTTACAGCTCTCTGGATTGTCATTCGCAAGTGTTATAGCATAGGCCTAATTCTCAGAAACTGCAGGACAGCTTAATATTTTTGCCAGACCAACGGAGGGATGCGACTGACGCTGTGTCATTCTCACAGCTGTTCGCCTCTGTATTGGCTCGTTTCCCTGCATTCAGAGCCAGGAATATTCCGGGGTATGGTGTAGCCTATTTTAATTGAAAAAAGTCAAGCGAACCAGAGAGGCCAAGCGAAATCACTTTGTTCTTCGAAAAACAAACAAACAAAAAAAAAAAAACCCATAAGTGTGTCTGAGGTCGCAAAGGGAAAAACAATGTAGGGCTGTTAGTAATTACCCACAAGTAGGTCTCTGATGAAGTATATTCCCGTCAGTGTGAGCAGGCCTATATCCTTGATTTTGCTTGAATGACGCCTTGCTTTAATTTATAATATTGCACATTATTTTAAACGTTTAACTTTGCCATTCTGTAAGCTAGGCTATACTGCTTTGAGATAAAATGAATTATTAGTAGTAGTAGTAGGAGTAGGAGGAGTAATATTAGCATTATTATTATCATTTGGTCATGATACACACTAGCCTAATTTTGGCCATATGTTAAAAAAAAATGTATCAAAAGTAAAATACAGTAGGCCATTTTGTATTTTGACAATACTATATACATTTCCTGAAAGCCATATTGTGAGGGTGGGGAAGTGTTAACGACCACACGCAACTAATTCAAAAAGGGGGTTTCTTTAACTTACCACCGAAGTGAAAACCACTAGGCCTAGGTCTCAGTAAGAGACTTGAGGAAGGGGTAACGAAAAGAACTCAACCCCTAAGGGAGAATATCCTAACACAAAATGTCTCGGCAGGAGAACGAAGCCAAGGCGTAAGGAGTGAGTGAACTTTAGAAAGACTGCGGTGCAGTCTGAAGAAAAACAAAAGAAAATGGTGCCTCGTAAATGAGGCGTTTAAGGAAAATAAAGAATTAAAGCTAGGTGACTAGTAGGACAGGTGTCTTACTACTAGTCAAAACAAAAGCTAAATTCAAAAATCCTATACCTTTTTCTTACCACCGTTTCTCTAAGAGAGCTTTTCTCTATACCGGCTTTTGTGTACGTAAATACACACTAAAGCGAAGAACAGATCTCACGTGAGCATATATAAGCTCTCTCAATCAGGTGCAAACAATCGGTCGTAATCAAAAGCAATCACGGAGCGCCCTCAGGCGGTCCTGAAGATTACCACACTCAGTTATCTGAAACAGCATTCAGTTTCCCCAACAGGGATACTGAGTATCCGATTAGCACGAAACGGCGTCGATTAGTTAACCCACGACGCCGCACAGCAAACGGAATAAGGAACCATGACAACTGGACCTACATTTAGGCTAACAGTAAATTGTAATAGGGCCACATTTTTTCATGTTATAATTTTGGGACTTGAGTTTTGGGAAAACTATTGTCTGTTTATCAATGATGCAAGTCATAAACAAATTTAGTTTGGTTAAATATTGATGCTGACCATCAAGCATTTATAAACATCATCAGCTGCCAGCTAGCTAGTTGGCTATTTACTACAGTAGCAGTTCACATCGTTTTAACGTTTCATGTTCCGCTTGCAGTGCCGACCCGATTTGTTCATTTTTCTATCATCTATCACTACGTTTACATTCCATTTTAGTGCATGTAGACCTCTTACTATGATTTCTTCAGGCTTTTTGAAACTGCATGTCATGTGGAAGTTGATGATCCCAGATGAAACCATGCTACCACGAACACTGGCATGTTTCTGAGCATAGCCACTTATGGAAATAACCATGTAAAAAGCAGCCTATCAATGTAGCAGTAGCCTACAAATAGGCTACTGGAATAAACTGATTACTCCCAATTAACCGGGGTCTGATAATAAATAAATAATAATAATAATAATAATAATTATTATTATTATTAGCCAGTATCAAAATGGCAAGAGCCTACACTGAATTAAAACAACTGATCGAATAAAACTTTGAATGTAAAATTTCTAATAAATCTTATTTATTTTATCATATTTTCACATAGGTATTGTAGTGTTGTAATTAAAGTTAGTTTGTTCGCCACTACAGTCAAGTCCACCTTTGCAGTAGGCATCATTGAACAATGATGCCCGCTGAATGAATCCACTTTTATCGCAATAAAAACCTGTGAGACCGCCTCATTTCTGATGGAACAAAGGGAGGGGGACGCAAAGAAAAAATATTGTAGATCAGGATAGGCTATTTCAAGTATACTGAAAATAGGCTACTGAAATAAATCGTCCTGGGGTATCATGATAGAAACTACGGTGACTTTTCTAAGCTCGTGAGATAGGCTACAAATGAAAAAACACAATACTTTTTTTTTTGAAAAAGCTAGAGTCTGGATTTCTTATTTAAAATGCATATACTTGAAATACTAGCCGTCGCAAAACTACTACCGATTGATTCCGATTGTAAATGGCTGAACGAAGGAAAGTTGCGAAACCCGTCCTCTCAGGAACTTGGCTCTAGTAGGCTAGATTTCATTAGCATTATTCGTCACCACTATTCTTCGAGGGGGTTAAAATACGTTTTTTATCACTCCGTGTCGCTGGGCTGGCTTGACTCTACAGGAAATTCCTTGTTTTGAGAAACGTCGCTGACCTCACGGAGTCTACAAACAGGCAGCGCAGCTATAAAAGTCTGGACACCACATTGGCCTCGGGTACAGCGCGAGCTAGTGGTGGCACTGGAGTTCCCATGTACGCCACGCGAGACGTAGGGATGCTCCTGTTCGGACTCATATGGACCGCCTGCTTCGTCCTGGAGGAGACGCAGGCGTGGGGCTACAAGAATGGAATACTGCATAACTCCATATGGCTGGGTAAGCCCCGGCTTGTTTGAAAAAAAGTGTATGCAGCCTGGACCGAACTTTTAGCCTAACATGTGAAATCGATTATCAGTTTAGACCTCTAGCCTACTGTTACAAGGTAACATACGTTTTTAATTTTGGTAATTGATGTATGGTCATTGACTGAATATTGCAACCTATAGTTACAGTGAATGAAGAAAGCCGAACAAGAGATCCGGTGTCTGAAACTGAGTTAGCAGAAAACGTATATTTAAACAGTCAAGTACTACCAAACGTTTTTTCTGTTTTTCTGGATTAACTGTCAAGCATTTCGTCCTACACCAGAAGCTAAGCCACCCAGTTGCCTTTTCTTGGCGATGGCAGAAACCGTCCTTAATGGCTCTGGGCTTTGTAGTAGCCTACTCGGATGGGAGAGCTCCTGGAAAAGCTGATGAAAGTGGTGGTTTTGGTCAGTAGGGGGTAGTCTTTCCTCTGAATCACGTCGGAGAGGCAACGATCTAGTTTAGTAGTACAGTTATGTTGGAGTTTCCTTTCTGGACAAAGCATTAAAATGAGGTTCTGTGGTCATCTGATATTTTCACGTTGAAAAAATATTTCAATTTCAATATTTCTTTTTGTTAATACCATTGCCGTGATCAAATTTGGTCATAACAATAACAATACTACTACTAATAATAACAATGATAATTATTGTTGTTGTTGTTTTTAATGAATTATTTTTATTTATTTATCAGGCACCTATTTGAGCACTCAAGGTCACCTTACATGGTATTAAAACAGTTGAAATGCATACAGGCAGTAGGACAAGTCGACTGGACTTACCAGTATATGAATTTAAGTTTGATAGTTTGTTCAGAATTCAGAAGCTATATCAATTGATATATTACTGTTGGAAAAATAGCTGTTAAGATAGGCCTATTCTGTGATTTTCAGATGTAGTTTAGTAATGTCTCTCAATCCTATGTAATGTGGGATGCTAGGAGGTAATTTTGCTTTGATGTTTCTAAACCAGCTTGCTGTTTTAATCAACAAATCAACTGAACTGGAACAATCATATCCACATCCCCAGACTAAACGCATAACATGCATTTATGAAACTGCCCTATTCATTTCTTGTGAATTTAAATGCTATTTACATGTAATGGACTGTGAACATGATGTTGGGGTGAGAGGCTATTGCACTGCACTGAACCTCTGAGGGTGGATAGTGCAGGAAATGTCACCCTTTCACAGATGAGCTTTCTGTAGAAAGAAAATCATTGGTTGTGGATGCACTAATTGAGAGGTATGCTTCTTAGTTAAACCATAGCATTCACAGGATGTGTCTGCAATGCTGTAGCTGTATGTTGGGTGTCTGTTCATTTTAAGAGAAGAACTAAAGGAGAAGACTATATATGATTGCCAGAGGGAATGTGAGCAGCCCTGGCAGATCCAGCAGAACTGATCTCTTGGGATTTGTGTGCAGATTGTGCTGTGTACCAGCTGTGCTCTGTGTAGTGTCAGTTATAGACTGTGCTTTGTGTGTAGATTGTGCTGTGTCCCGACTGTGCTCGGTGTAGTGTCAGCTATAGACTGTGCTTTTTGTGAATACACTGTGCTACACACAAAACTGTTGATGTGGTGTGGGTCCACTGTACAGTCTGGGAAGTCAAGTAGTGAGGTTCTGTTAGAAATGAGCACCCAGGGAATGTTTGATAATGGATGGAGGAGCATGTGCAAATCAACAGCTAATATAACATTATGCACTGGGCAAGCATATGTGAAATATGCAAAAAGTTTTGAGAACACTGTGTTCCAGTGCGAACTTTCCTCCTGTCCACTCCTATTGCCACTGTGCTAAAGCAGGGGGGTAATCGAGAGTTTACCATTTAATGGAGTGAAAACAAAATTGGCTCAAGCCATAAACCATTTTAATGGATTGCCAAGGTTGTCTGATACACGTAATGAGCAGAACATGCTTACAGCACACATCTGGAATCCATAAGAAACATTTTTACTGTACCACATGACCCTCTCTGTATTGTCCTCCAGTCACAGGTCTGAGGTGCACTGGGGTTACCAACACGTCGTGACCACAGGGAGGGCGAAAGGGGATCGTTAAGAATAAAGATCGGCGGACCGGCCCATTTGATCTAGGTCTCAAGGTTTGCGCAATCCTGCCTTGTTCAAACTAAGGCGCATAGCGCTCACCTCGCGGGAATAGCCCAGGGCTTGCAGTCCCTTCTGGATGCATGCCCAGATGTCATGCATTGCTCCTGTTTAAGTTTTATCATACGAGTGAAGCGCAGAGTTTTTATGGTGATATAGATCTCTCTGTGCTAGCAGTGGCCCCACTGTGCTCCCTGCACTTTGTGAAGTATGACCTGACTGCCGAAGGTGAGCTGGGCTGGGCTTGGCTAGTACTTGTATGGGTGACCTGCTGGGAAAATAAAGCTACTGTTGGAAGTAGTGTTGGTAGGCTGGTAAGTTTCCCCTGGGTGTTTAACCGAGCTCCTGACTTCATTGTGGTAATTAAAGAGCCTACGGCAGTTGTCAAAAGAGCAGGGGTGGTAACTCCAGTGTCGTGGTGGAAACAAAACTCTCTTTCTAGTGCCGAACATAGCTCAGGAGGTAAGAGTGGTTGTCTGGCAGCCGGAGGGTTGCCGGTTCGATCCCCGCCCTGGGCGTGTTGAAGTGTCCCTGAGCAAGGCACCTAACCTCTAATTGCCCCCAATGAGCTGATTGGTACCTTGTATTGCAGCCTTTCACCGTTGGTGTGTGAGTGTGTGTGCGAATGGATGAATGAGAGGCATCAATTGTAAAGCGCGTTGGATAAAAGCGCTATATAAATGCAGTCCATTTACCAATTGGTGGCTGCCATATCATCCCCCTACATCTGATTGGGTACTTAATCTCACTGTGCCTACTATGATTCTTTGGGTCATCACTACAATTGAGAACCTGCATGGTTAACGGTGTTAACTGAATGATTACATAATCTTAGTTATTATAATAATAATAATTATTATTATTATTATGAATAATAAAAATAATAATCTCTCCTTAGAGCAAGCAGCTGGGGTGTACCACCGTGAGTCGCGCAAAGGGAGGTACCAGCTGACGTACTTGGAGGCCAAAGCGGTGTGCAGATTTGAGGGGGGGAAACTAGCCACCTACGACCAGTTGGAGGCAGCCCGGCAAATAGGTCTGTATTCCAAACCCCCCTACACCTACACACCCCCCCACACACACCTATGCACCCCTCTCACACCTACACACCCCGCTCGCACCGATACACTCCTGTCACACCTACACATCCCTCTTACACCTACACACCCCACACTCCTACACATCCCTCTCACATTTACACATCCCTCTTACACCTACACACCCCACACTTCTACACATCCCTCTCACATTTACACACCCCTCTAACACCTACACACCCCACTCACACCTACACTCCTCCACTTTCACCTACACTCCTCCACAAGATCACTTCCAAACTACCCTGCCATACCTCCACACTCCCCAACACACATACAAAAAATAGCTTCCCTAGGGAAGTTGGTGAGTAACTCCTGCTGTGTTAGTTGTCCAGTCATGTTAATCTTCCACTTCCGCCAATAACTCAGTGATTTGCTGTGGGGTTTAGTGGACTGTAGAGAGCACAGCAGAGCGAGAGCAGCCTGGGGAATATGCTTCCAGACAGGGTGCCTTTGTTCCCATGCCATCTATCAGAAACATGCCTGGAGCCATCCTCCTTTCTCTCAAGGGTTTCCTACAAGGCACTACCAGTATTATGCAACTGTTTCTGTGGGCTAGCCCTGCTCTTTAATGAGAAAGTGTTTTGGCTTGGACATGCATGATTGATTAATAATGTCGCTCTCTCGTTTTGACTGCAGTTATCCTGGGAGGTCTGGTTTTACTTCCTGGCTGTGGTTGCTGAATTATAACAGAAGGCAGAGGAAACATTTAGGTTTTCCGTGGTTTTTGCGCAGAGTGCTAATACCATTATAAAGCCTCTGTTTTAGGAAAGACTTTGTTACCTCCCCTCCCCCCAGATCTAATAATGGCATCGTATTACTTGCAAATGACCAAATCTGTTGACATTGTTACTAATGTGTGTGTAACTCTATAGGGTATGCATATGATGCCACCGTGTGTGTTTCTAGTGAGGCACTGAAACATGTTCGTGGTGATGGTAATCTGAGAAAGGGATTTAGCCCTACTAAATGTGGAAGCCATTAACCCCCCCCCCCCCCCCCACCCCTTCCCCATCCTGCAACAGGGTTTCATGTTTGCGCTGCCGGCTGGTTCGATCGAGGCCGTGTTGGCTACCCCATTGTCAAATCCGGCTCCAACTGCGGCTTTGGCAAAGTCGGAATCATCGACTACGGCTACAGGTTGAACAAGAGCGAGAGGTGGGACGTCTACTGCTACAACCCCACCGGTGAGCACTGTGGGATTGTGGGTAAGGAGGCGGTGGTCACACCAGTGGCAGTGGGAGGAGACACGTCACTGTCCCGGCCTCCTGACAGCGATGTAATCGGCTGTGAATAACGCAGAAGCCACCGCGCTGTTTCTGTGGTAGAGACGTTCCAAAACCCAGAAGCCCCTGATGAATAGCGGTGTCAAAGGGTTTTGGTCTGGTTTCTGCCTGGGTTGCTTTCTGGGTCAGCGTCCTGTGCTGGTTTCAGAGAGCAGAGACCACTGTGCTGAGGTGAGACTGTTAACAAAGTCTCACTACATGCTTATTACTTTCATCCTTTTCATATTTTTGTCATTGGACTATAATTTTTTAAATTTCCATATAATATACTCATTAAACTCATTTTACACAGAGGATGTGGTCAGCTTTGAGAATGTCGTAAAGAAATATTAAAAATACATTATGTAAAATACATTACCTGAAACTTACGTGGAAGTCAATCATTTTTCTAACCCACTTGGAAAATACTTTTAGTTTTATCTGCTCCTGTTCTGCAGGTGTGTAAGTCATTCACCCTTTCAGGAAACAAAACAATATAATGTTTGCCTCTGTTTAAAAAAAACACAAAACAATTGGCTTGCACCAATACTGCAAGCCAAATGTGTGTTACTCATGAAAACATTGCAGTGTTCTTAACTGTCATCTGCCATCAACATTCTGAAGTTGGTATGCCCATTAAAACATACAATTTAATTGTCCGATTTGACTTAGCCTGTAAAATTTAGTCTCTCAAAACGGCATCCCAACAGGCAGCATCACAAGCAATATCATCATGTCTAAATTACGATAATAAACTTAATTTATGAAACATTTATATGATGTTTAAAAAGAAGATTCCAAGTCAAAATAATATCAAACAGAGGAAGAAGAACTATGATAATAAAAATTCCAAAATAAAAACAATTCTAAAATAAAAAAATAAAAATTGTAATTTGAGTGACTGTAACTCCCCTGCTGATGGCCTGTCATCCCTGTGAACCCACCCCTCCCCCAACCCCCCATCCCCCAACAGCAAAAGAGTGTGGGGGAGTCTTGACCGACCAGCAGCGGATCATCCAGTCGCCAAGGTACCCAGAGGAGTACGAGGACGAGCAAATCTGCTACTGGCACATCAGGGTGCGCTACGGTCAGCAGATCCGGTTGCGATTTCTTGAGTTTGACGTGGAGGAGGACACGGGCTGTCTCGCAGATTACCTGGAGATCTACGACAGCTATGATGACATCTCGGGCTTTGCCGGGAGGTGAACACTTTTAGTGGCTTTAACATTTTTTCATGCTTTTTCCTCCTCAGTTTAATATGCCCAATTGTATTTATTCAGCACTCATTGCTGCAACCTGTAGATTTGGGAAATGCAGGCTCCCATGTGCTCTCCTTCGAAGCATGTGATGTCAGCCGCGCTTCAGCCACACCAGAGCAGTACTAGAGAAAATTGTTGGCTCATCCAAAATTAAAAACGAAACCATATCCTAACCTTTCCTTAAGCAGCTGAACACAGCCGTAAACTTGCCTCAACCCTCAGACTTACCGTTTTTTTGAGCCCTAAAACCTTATTGAAACCATAGGTACTTTTGAAAACATCTGATTACTCTTGTAAAATTGATGAAAAACAAAGACAATAATACAAATTCAAAATAATATGTTTGAGGTCATTTAAAAGTTCTCCTTGAAAAAATATGTATACATTATAAATCTTTTTTATGGTTATAGGAACCCATGCTACTAGAGAATTACAAACAAACCCATGTTCTAACCTTTCTACATGCTGATGAACACGGCCGTAAACTGGTCTCAACCCTCAGACTTACCGTTTTCCTAACCCTAACCCTAACCACTGCTAACCAAGAGAAAAACCAATGCTTGCCTTACATTTCCAAAAAAGTACCTGGATGATCCCCAAGCTTTTGGGATTATGTTCTATAGACAAATGAGTCAAAGTGGAACTTTTTGAATGACACGGGTCCCATTATGTTTGGAGTAAAGCAATTAGAGGATTTCACAATAAGAACATCATACCAACAGTCAAACGTGATGGTAGTGTGATGGTGTGGGGATGCTTTGCTGCCTCAGGAGCTGGACGACTTCCCATTATTGAAGGAACCATGAATCCTGCTCTGTAGCTGAAAATTCTTAAGGAGAATGTCCGTCTGCCTGCAAGCTGAAGCTGAAGCATGATTTGGTTATGCAGCAAGACTATGATCCAAAACACAAAAGCAGGTCCACATATCAATGGCTGACAAGAAACAAAATGAAAGTTTTTGAGTGGCCTCATTTGAACCCAGTAAAGATGCTATGTTGGGACTTGAAACAAGCAGCTCATGCTTGAAAACCTATCAATGTTGCAATGATTGATGCTACAGTTGGTGCAACCAGTTATTAAGTTTAAGGGGGCAGTTACGTATTCACAAAGGTGATATGAAGGTTTGATGATTTTTTTCATTATATAAATTAAATAATAATTTAAAAATGTGTTTTGTGTTTGCTCAGGTTCCTTTTGTCTAATATTGCATTTTGTCTAAAGATCTGAAACCATTCAGTGTGACAAATAAGAAGTAATGGAGGAAATCAGGAAGGGGACAAATACTTTTTCATGGCACTATTAACCATTGGATTGGCTTGGATTTTGAAATTGTCTGCTGTGCATCTAGAGTCCCTACTGTGCTGTACTCGACGTATACAGGAAGCACTGCTGCTACTGGAGCTATGTGTTCTTCGGATTGACAGTTCATTGACTGTTTCATAGCCTACATTCCAAATTGGTGGCCTGTGGATTCTTGGCTTATTGCTGGGACAAACTATTGTAGCTGTAACCAGAGCATTTCTAGTTTATTTAAACCCACACTACCTCTGGAAGAAGAAGGACAATTATGTCCCAGTGATTTTAAATTTCTCAAGTCTGCTATTGCTTCAGAGTTGCTTTCTGAGGAACACGGTTCATATGTCAAGTATGTCATATGTTCAATATCTTTTTTTCCATACATAAACAGGTAATTAGAGAATAAATTGATAGATAAACAGCACTAGTTGTCCTCAGCATACAATGTTGTGGAAAGATTTTACACAACCATCTGGAAGCCTTTATATTAATCTGCTATTCACAATACGTATTTCAGCAGTTGTGTGTGAATCTGTAATTAAATAATAGAAGCTCATTACATTTTTTTCCAGATTCTGTGGTGATGAACTCCCAGAAGATTTACTCAGCACAGGTATGGAACTAAATTTAGTAATCTCTATTTATGTTTGTTAAAATTGTTAAAATTTGCTGCCACTTATAGCAATCATCCTGGAAACAGTCATTTTGATACAGAGCAAATTAGCTTTATGCAGTCTTCATTTTAAAACACATTGAACACTGAACATGCACACATTGCCAAAAGGTTATTCTTACTGAGCATTTGGTTTTCAGCTAGTAGTTTGGTTCCTAGGCAACAAGCCAATTCTGTTTATCAGTATAAAAGAGAAAAGCATCATCAGTCTTCCAGAATAAGTAAAAAAATCTGTAAGCAGAGATCAAAACAAGAAATTATCAGTTCAAAAGGAAACGCTATACTATCTCTAGCTGAATCAGAGAACATGTCAATTTGTCCTCTTACTTGCTTGAGTTCTACATGTTAAACTCATTCAATCCATCTTGCCTCTTGCCCAGGGAACGTCATGACTCTGAAGTTCCTGTCAGACTCTTCAGTCACAGCAGGCGGGTTCCAGCTGGAGTACCTGGCCATTGATGTACCTGACCCCACTACCTCTGAACCCTTTATTCCAATGCCTAACCCCATCTCTGAGCCCTTAATTGCAATGACTGACCCCATCTCTGAGCCCTTAATTCCAATGACTGACCCCATATCTGAGCCCTTAATTCCAATGACTGACCCCATCTCTGAGCCCTTCATTCCAATGACTGACTCCACCTCCTCCAACACCTCTGAGCCATTTAGTCAACTGATTGACCCTACTTTCTCCTCCAACACTACTGAGTCCTTTAATGAAATGATTGACCCCACCTCCTCCAACACATCTGAGCCCTTCGGTCTTATGACTGACGACTACTCCAACACCTCTGAGCCCTTCGGTCCAATGACTGACCCCACCTCCTCCACAAACACCTCTGAGCCTTTCAGTCCTATGACTGACGACTACTCCAACATCTCTGAGCCCTTTGGTCCAATGACTGACCCCACATCCTCCACAAACACCTCTGAGCCTTTCAGTCCGATGACTGACGACTACTCCAACACCTCTGAGCCTTTCAGTCCGATGACTGACGACTACTCCAACACCTCTGAGCCCCTCGGTCCAATGACTGACTCCACGTCCTCCTCCAACACATTTGAGACCTTTAGTCCAATGGCTGACCCCACCTCCACCTCCAACACCTCTGAACCCTTTACTTCATTGACTGACCAATGACAGAGCAGATCAGTGGTTCCAGTTGTTTTTAAACCATATGTCGTATTTATGTTTTCACTTTTGTAACCTACTTTTTTAGTGTGGTATATTAAAAATATACCCCATTCAATTTCTGTCCAGTTTGTGAAACAGATTTGGTCTTAATTGTTTTATATGGAGAGAACATTATCTTCAAATTAGCTGACAGTCAGTTTAATCTTATGAATCTTAGAAATACCAGTAGCACTGATCAACTGACGATTCCGGTTGAAAAAGCTTAATTAAAATGAATTTCCTCAGTGAACTCATATGTATATATGTTGTATTCTGACAAATGCAAGTATAATCAGTAGTGTAGTGCAGCGTATGAAAATAAGTTTATTCCAGAGCCTGTGTATTTTTACGAGCTGCTAATAACAGGTCTAACCTTCCTCATTTCTTCCCTTTTACAGTGCTTCAAACACATAAAAATGTCTCTGCAAAGAAAACCAATAACAAATGAACTGTCTAGCCCCTTTTAAAGGTAAACAAACTGCAGAAACTGGATGCCGTCAAGGGTCGTTTCAGTGCATTTGGGCTGCAAGTTAGTTTAGATTGCATATTTATTTATCTGGCCTATTTATGTCAAAATGGTTGCGTCATGACTGCAAATGTCCAAAACCCCCCAACCCTGAGAACTGCTCTGTTCTGATTTTTAAATCATTAAACCCTTTGAGCCTCAAGTAATTGGATTGACTCTTAAAATTATCAGTGGAGTACTTGAAGTGTCACATTTCAGATCCATAACCAAAGCTGAGCAGAGCTTTGTCAGTGCTGACTATACATGTCTGATCTGTGGCTGTTGCCCAAAAATGTTTTAACACCACAATCAAGAAACAGAGTGAAACAATTTGTGGGGGGTGTTGATGATACATCATGTTCTCTCCCCCTCTTTCTCCCTTGCTTGAGGTGCCGTCTTACCCTGTTTCATTCTGGGTGGGGGGTCTGAAAGTGAAAGTAATGACATAAAAACCTACCCCCTGATGTGTATGTGTGTGTGTGTGACACTGGGGGCATTGTATGAGTGTAAGAGTGTACAGTACTGTACTGTATTCATGCATAAGGGATTGTTCTGTATGTGTACACTGTGCATGTGTGTATGTGTGTGTGTGTGTGTGATAGAGAGAGAGAGAGAGACTGTATATTGGGTGAGTGTATTGTATGAGGGTGTTGTGTGTTTGTGTAACACTGCATGTTGTACGATTGTATCCTGAGGGGTTGTGCCAAGCCCCTCCTTGCTCTTTGAGATGTATTAAATTAAATGGAAATAAAACTAATGATAATTGATAATTAATGATTTTATCAGGATTTTAATTGTCATGATAAAATATTTTACTTAAATGAGCTGGGAATCACTCTGCTGTAGCTGATTTTCTCCTCTACTTTCATGAATTATGACTGTTCCGTGGATATCTGAGACTTTTGAATTGTACACACATTGGGCATTAATGGAACTGGTTTGAACTGCACCTAAATGAGAAGCCACCAGTGAACGGAGAATGAAAGCCTGTGCATCAGGTTGGTGCCAGCTGGCTGTCCTTGTTCCCTGGAGTGCCGTGTTTTATTCTGCCAAACCGTGGGAGGTACCGAAAACAGATGTAAATCAGAGGTTTTCTCAGAAAGCTCACTGGAACCATTTGGTGATACACATAAATTACAAATTAGCATTTGAGCTGCAGGATCAGTCTGTTTCTATTCAACCTCCAGCTCTTAATTGCTTAACCAATGCCATTGTTTGGACAGGAAGTTTCCCCACCTAGTGTTCCTTGCTGGTGCTGAAGTTTAATGCATCAGGGGTGACAAGGGGGGCCTTGTGTCTTTCTGGATTAAGTGTCAGTTTATGGCTAATTAAATCTATATTGCCAGTTGGTGGAAACAAATACATGCATGCACACCAAAGATTCCCCTAGCATTGGTGGCACTAACTATAGCTGCTGCCGCATCTATAGAAAATCTGATGAAATTCATAATTTGATTGAGGAAAAAAAAAAACCTTCACGCATTTTTATTCTGTTATACCTAATCTATATTAGGACATATATGCTCAATTTAATTGATTTCCACTTTCAGTTTCCACTTTGGTGGATTTACAGTTACACTGGAAGTGAATCAGCTGGCTAGCTATACTGGTTTGTGTTCTCTCCAATTACCTTAGTTTTAGTTTCCTAATGGCTCTATAAAGCACGCTGGTTTACGCCTATAATTGACCATAATAAAATTCTTAGGATACTTGCAGTCTACCGCTGTACCTGGTGCAAATGTCAGATTGAGGTAAGATTGAGCTCATTAAATAGGCTAATTTAGACCAGAAGTTGGCACAAAATCCTGAAACGGATCAGGACTTGTTGTGGGAACTTTCAAAGAAGTCGCAGAGCTTGGTAAAGCTAAATGGATGATCGACTAAAATTATTCTCGAAAGAGAGAAAGCATACGTTAGCAACAGGGAACGTGCTGTGTTTAAGATGATGCAAGTAGTTCCAGTAATCCCCTATTACAAGAACACTGCGTGTTTGTGTGGAACCCCGCTTAAATGACTGAACCGCATTATCAGCCGTGTCTTTGTATAATCAGCCTGGGTAACTACTCAAAGTCTGTGCTTTTGTTGCTGTTGACATACGCAGGGATTTTGGTTGCTTTGAATAAGGTTAAATGGTGAAATGTTATGATGTATTTAACTAAGTAGGTAGCTACACTCCACTGTGACTAACGTAGCAGCTACTTGGACAATCCTTAGCTGATGAAGAGGTTAGGCCTAACTAGATATCTTGAACTTTACATGGATATCAGCTATGTATTTTTTACTGTATGGGTGTTCTGTCGCGTAGTTAGACAACACAGACAGGCTGCCCTGGCAGGGAGGAGGTGGGAGTGCAACAGTGAACCAGACCAGGAAAAAGGTAACACTGCACAGGGTCTGGTCCACTGCACGCTGACTCTCTTGCCTGCAAGGGCATCTGAAACAGCCTAAAATAAAACCTAGGGGAACCGCTGACACGGTTCAACCCTCCAGCAATGGAATCACCCATATCAGATTTTTACATGAACACAAGTGTTAGTACAAAATTGACAAGGAGAGCCAGCAGTGATAGATCAGACATGGGAGATCAAGTGCTGCGGCAACTCAGTGTGCTTTATTAGCTACTGCTTCTGGTTACATGGCTTCCTTCTACCCCCCAGGCCCAAACACACATGCACTAGTGACCAGCATTCAGCAATGGAGGGAAGAGGCTCCTCTTAACTTTTCTGCCCTGGTTTGACTTCTCAAGATCTGCCAGCTCTTTGTCTTCTTTTCACATTTTCAGTTTTCATTTTCAGTGCTATGTTTCATTTTTGTTTCAGAGTTTTGTTTGATATTGGTTCTATTAGTCCTCCTTTCAAAAGGAAAGCATAGAAAAGTTTGTGTACAGCAGTTGAAACCATCCCTTTGTGTGTGTGTGTAAGTGTTTGAAAACTAAAATTCAGTTTCATTACACCAGTACTGAATGTGGTGCCTGTAAATGGTTTCATATACAAAATTACAGGCCTTTTCTCACTTTCTCGGTTTGGATGTATGTATTCTACAACAGATGGGATATATATATATATAAGTTATTCATTAGTGTCCCATCATCTACACGGAGGAAGGAAAACAAACAGGTTAACGAAGTGGCATTTGATAAACATGCCGGAATATTTTACTGCACGGCATCCCTATACTGTCCTGTCACATTACAATGCAGCATGAAACACTACCCATTAAATGAATCTACATAGTCCATCTTAACTAACTACCCAAGATGGTTTATAAGCGGCAAGCTTTTTACTCTGTGGATGTGTGCCATACCCACTCTGGGGGGAGAGGGTGGGGTGGGGAGAGGGGCAGGACTTGTTTTTAGATGGCCTCCACATAATTGGCTGGCAGCATGCCTGTCTTGCCGGTTCGTTGCACAGTGCCGTACATCCAGCCCTCATCAATGGATTGCACATTCAGAATGACGTCACCATCCTTGAAGGACACCTCATCCTTATCTGCGGCCATGTAGTCATACATGGCGCGGACAGTTTTCTGCAAGAGAGGAAGGAAAGAAATGGTATGAGAGACAGAGATAGGATGAGAAAGGAGACAGATGGGATTGGAGATAAAGAGATGGACGGCAGGAAACTTGGGATAAGAGTGGAGAAAAGGATGAGTGGATGAAAGAGGTGAGAGTCCATGGAGGGTGGGGTGGAGTAGCTTTTTCATTTTGATGAGAGAGCTGGCCACTGCGTTCCTGGTGGAATTTGTCATGGAGTCAGAGCTCCTGAGGTTCTCAGAAGCCAAGCCTGACAGAGCTGTCAATTCTGTCTCGGTCACAAGTGTAGCTAAGATGGGATGAATAGCCTGTTCTCATTAAACATTTTTTTCTTAAAAACTTTTGTTCTTAAAAAAACACAGTAAACAGGCCTGAAATAAAGTGTTGGGAGATGGTACAAAAGAGAAGGAAATTATTTCCAAACGTCTGCAAAACAAAGCTAGCCTGTCTTGTGCTGTTTGGAGCCCTCGTTCCTCTTGCCGTTCCATGTTGAGCAATAAATCTGCAGTTGATCAGTGGAAGTTTTTTGCCCAGAAAAAAGACAATGACGCATTGGTCAAAAAGAGCCAATTCCCCACTGTGACCTTTGACACAGGTTTGGCGATGCATCACCCCTGCGATGAGTGTGGGCCAATGTGGTCCCTTTCCTATAGGGCCTAGGGTGTAAATCTCACTTGCAGCAGTCTGTGAGCTGAGGTTTGGGTTCTACAGGATGGCTGTTTTAGGCTCCACAATTTGCTCTCCATTACTGGATGTAAAAAAGTCAAATCACTTACTCTGTTTTGAGAAAGTGACACCTCAGAGACGAAGAGGCTTTCTCCCACAACAAGTATTTTATTGCTGTGTGTTTTTGGACATGTGTTGGAAGGTAAAGGACCATGTAGGCTCTATACTCACCCTGTTGCCTGTTCCCACCAACAACTGATCTATGGCCAATTGTACAAAAGCCTAGTTTCAGGTTGGAGTAAAATGTCTTATAATAATAATAGGCCATGCAGCCCATTTAGACTTTCCTTTAGTTCCTACCGCCTAGAATCAGGCTGTCCAGTCACATATGAAAAGGGCAGGTGGGTGCAGGTTTTTGTTTTAGCTCAGCATGAAGACACCCAAATATATACATACAACAATCTAATTACTGTCGTAGTGGTGGGATAAAACAATAAAACCTGTACCCACATCTACCCTTTTCAAATAAGACTGGACACCCATAAAATCACCTTAATTCATCTCTGTGTGAGAGGCTGTGCAGGAGGCTGTGCTATTTATGTGACTGCAGGGGAGTGAGTAGATGGCTGTGTAAGACGTTGTGTAGGAGACAGGAGTGTGAGTAGGACACAGTGCAAGAGATTGTATGCAGCAGATTATGCAGGAGACTGTGTAAGAAATTGTATGCAGCAGATTATGCAGGAGACTGTGTAAGAGACTGTGCTCACCCCGGTGGTGGAGGGCTGGGAGGGGACGGAGGACACAGCGGTCTGCTGGGTGGCCACAGAGGAGGAGCGCTGCTGCAGCTCCACAGTCTTGGTCTGTGTGTAGCCTTGGGGAGGAGATATACACATCATTACTTCATTGAGCACACAGGTGCTCTGCTTTAGAGCTAAACCTGACATATTTCCCTTTCCTTGTAAAATTTGTTTTCAGGTAAATGAACAGTCTAATTCGTTAAACTTCTCCAGAGGTATGTTATTGGTTTCTTACCTCCCTATGTTAAGCTTCTCCATGTTCTGGAGTTGGTGTTATTGCTCATTTACAGGTGTAGGTATAGCTCACCTGTGGAGGAGACGCCGAAGCCCTCACTGTACAGGGACAGGCGATGGTCCAGATTCTCAGAGAGTTCTGACTTCTCGTCCCCAGCGCTCATGGCACTGGTGGAGCGGGAGTGCTCCTTGCTGCGGCGCTGCACCTGGACTGTAGGACACAGTCACCCAATCAGCACGGTCATATAACCACGCGATCAGTTCAGTCACATGGTCATGCTGTCAGACAGTCACACACTGTCTACAGCTGCAGGGCCCACACTGCTGGGCAGTTAACAGTCCTCCTGGTGGTCATCAGAGCCGTGCTCCTACCTGACATCATGTGCAGACTCCTGGACTGGATGTTGTCCTCAGCAGGGTCGTAGTCAAAGACAGAGCCAGGGTTAGTGCGCCACACACGCAGGTCTGTGAGGGAGGAGAGGAGACGTTGCTTATCTTCCTTGCCACAGGAAGGCAGAAGAGTTACAGATCTCTACTACAGGAAGGGGGAGGAATTACTAAGCTCTGCTGTAGGAAAGGAGAGGAGTTGCTGACCTCTACTACAGGAAGGGGGGGGGAGATATTGAACTCAGACCAGCTATCAGCCCAGTCCTACTGGTGTCACGGTGTGTGGGCAAACTGAGTGGATGGCATCAGGACTACTGCAATCAGGGTGTGTGAGCTGATTGGATACCGGCCCGGTCACACTGGGATCAGGGCATGTGGGTGAACTGTTTGGATGATATTAGTTTGGTACTGCTGCGGTCGGGGTGTGTGGATGAGCTGACCTGTGGTGGTCTCCTGGTCGTGCTCTATGGTCCTTCTCCTCTCCATCTCTACCACACGCCTCTGGATGCCGCGGTAGTTGATGTCGCTGAAGTCCTGTGTGTTCTTCTTAACGCGCTCAGTCACAAGATCAGACACCACTGGGGTGAAGCTGCCTTTGGTCTTTTCAAATTCCTGGTGGTACTTCACCTGCCGGACAGACCCAGAACCAAGAGTCTTAGATTTTGACGCAAAACCAACAAAATTAAGCTGCTAAACTGTGTTGGTGACGGAAATTATTTGAATTTGTATGTCAAAGTTAAGGGAAAATGCAGGCCTCTGGTCAGCCAACGTGTTAACAATATACCTCAAACATATCCAATATACCTGCTAACTGTCTCTGGAAATAAAGCATGGGAAATAAGTGTTCACTGTATACTTTGTGTTCCCATAGAGCCCATAGAACCGATTATGCTTCATGGACACTAACCAAATACACTTACCCTCCCCTCTCCACCCTCCCCTCTCGTTCCTCACTATACCCCCCCTATTTAAACAGTAGGGTGTAGAGACTCAAGGCTTACTCCAGAGATTATGCGCTGGGAATCCTTCACACGCCTCATCTCGGGCGTATCCAGGACAAAGGAAGCCTTCCCCTGGACTTGCTTACGGAAGCTGTCTGAATACAGCACCTGTCGGGCGGGGTGGGGGAGGGGGGGGGGGACGACGACGCAGAATATGCATGGTGAGGGAAGACATGGCTGCGTGGCAATTGCCAAGATAAGCCACATGGAGAAGAAGCCAAAATGATGGTGCAACACAGACGTATGCCTCAGCAGAGGATGGACTGTATTAGTGCCTCAGAGGGATGAATTAGGGGGATGGTTCACTCAGGAAGGGAAGAACAGAAGGATACAGGGACTGAGTTAGTGGTGATGTACACTTGACACCAAAGCCGGTGGAATTAAAGCAGAAGACAGCAGAAGACTTTAATCATTAAAGCAACTCTAATAATCCACCAGAAGAGGGAGTTAGACAAGTTATGCGCACAAAGACAATTCAGTGGTATACCGAGCTAATGTTCTCCTGGGTCCGCTTGACCCTCTCCATCTCTGGAGTGAACACCACGGGGGTGCCCTTGGCAGAAGCGTCCTTATACAACACCTATGGGACAGAAGGAGAACACCCCCCAGAGGCCGTGAGAAACTATGGGGGGCAGTCCACACCCACACAGATGCTCTGCACATCCAGGCTTCTTCTGCATAACCAAGATGAGCGTTCCAAAGCAGTGCACCCAGCCACAGCACCTACACCTGAACACCTGTGATATACGATCAATGGAACTGAAATGCACTTGAGAGGTGGATCAAAAAGCATCAATTTGATATTAAAAACACAATGGAAAAATACTTTTTAATGCTAAAGGATTGGGTTTTGTCAATCATTGGGATGTGAGGACTGCACAGTCGAGATTCCATTAATGCTTCCTATTTTCAATGACATAGATAGAATTTTACGTATTTCCTCAGTTTACATTTCAAAGAAAACCAGATTTAAATTTATTATGGGATTATGTAGGCAGATACTGACTATGAAGGTACATCTGGAGAGGGTGCTTCCAAGAGGTGAAAGGAAGAGCACAGGATGGAAAAGGGTAATACTATGGAGTGTAGTGCTAATGGCTGGGACAGTAAAAATATACAACTGTGCAAAAAAACAAAAGCAGGAATTTTGAGCAGGAACACTGACACACTGCCACATAATACAGAAACAGAGATGTGCTAAGAAGACATTTCCACCAGAATATTTAGTGTGAATTCTCATTGCTCTTCACACCACACTACCATGGGTCAACAGCAATAATAAAAAAAATTCCTTGCAGAAGTTTTTGTGTTTTTGACATTGATACCTAAACACCACTATACTACTAATTTATTTTTAATAAAAGGAGCTACAGACCACAAAGTGTTCTACATTACAAAAAGTTAAAATAAAAAGTCATATTGTTGAAAAATGATGTGGTTAGAAAAAAGAACATAAAAAAGTAAAAATATATACATTCAGTGAGGGTTGGTGGATATGTTTCTTGTATATAACTCACCTTTTGTTAGGATAAATTCCAACATTTATGATGATGATAAACTATAGTATTATTTGCCAGACAGTCAAAATTTATATTTAATGTGTTTCTTCTTTTTTTTTCTTCATGACTTCACATTACATTGTTTACTACAAACATCACAAACATTAATAATGACACTAATTACTCCAACTAAAGCGGTACAGGGACATGAGTTAGTGATGATGAACACCTCACATCACAGCCGGTTGTATTAAATACAGCACATAAATATAACAGATTTTAATCGTTAATACAGCCCTAATAAACCACCAGAAGAGGGAGTTAGACAGGTTATTTGTGTAGGCACACTTAAGTGGTATACCGAGCTAATGTGCCTCTGGATGCGCTTGACCCTCTCCATCTCTGGAGTGAACACCACAGGGGTGCCCCTGGCAGAAACGTCCTTATAAAACACCTATGGGACAGAAGGAGAACACCCCCAGAGGCTGTGAGAAACTATGGGGGGTGGGGGGCGGGGTGCACACACATGGTCCGCACATCCAGGCTTCTTTTGCATAATTAGGATGTTTGAGCGTTCCAATGCAGTGCACCCTGCCACAGCACCTACATCTGAACATCTGTGTTATAACATCAATGAAACTAAAATACAACGAAAAGCATACAAGATGGAGATAAAAAAAACACATAGATTTTTTGTAAAAAAAAAAAAAAAACACAAAATGGGGAAAAAATTGCTAAAGGGCAGTAGCTTTGCATTGACAGAACTGCCG
Organism: Anguilla rostrata; assembly: GCF_018555375.3. Lineage (NCBI taxonomy): Eukaryota > Metazoa > Chordata > Actinopteri > Anguilliformes > Anguillidae > Anguilla > Anguilla rostrata. The sequence continues at coordinate 17,986,637 of NC_057947.1, forward strand.
GACAAGCCAGGCCAGCAAAAAAAACAAAAAACATAAATGATATGCGACTGAGCATGCAGACTCGCATTGTCAAGAGCGACAAGCCAATGTCGCTAATGAGTAGTTGTCTAGTTATCGTATCGTTACACCCACTGTTCTATATTGATCACAGTTATGACCAGAAGAGGCTCTGGTGGGACCAAAACATGAAGAAAACCTAGCATATAACAAATGGCCTATGAGACTGTAAAATAATCCAAAGCAAGGTAAATTAAGACCCTGCATGTACCAATTGTACACGACTTGCAGTAAAAGCATATAATAGAAGGTAAATGTTGGCGAAGTAGCTAGGTAACTAATTTCACTGCCAGATTACTCAATTTATGAATCTCATCTAACAAACCAATTTTTAGGGCAAGTAAAACAACATCCCATTGCGCTGGCCAAGAAAGCAGAAAACCGTTGTCGGGACCATGGAAAGAGCACTAACACTGTCGCGGGCATTGACATTTGTTATTAAAGACGAATTTCACTGGTGAAAAGCCAAGTTCAACTTGGCTTCCCTTGAGGTTTTTTCAGGCAGGTTGACCATTATAGTCGAGCTTCACACAGCTCTAGTTATCTCTGATTGGTTATATATCTTTTCTTTTTTTTTTTAATCAAGGGATGCCAAATGCTCCTGGCTTCCACTGCAACAACAGGAAAGCAGTACTCTCTATGGACAGACGGCAACATGTACTGAGAAGGAGGGGTCTGTTTCGTAGCTATCACTAGTGAATCTGAAGGAGCATTCACAAGCCAAAAAAACAAAACAAAGTAAACGCTCAAATGGAGATAAGAACAAATATATTCTCTTTAAAAAGTTTTTTTTTTCCTCTCTCTCGCCAAATTTTGGAAGAAGCTAGCCTCTTTTGGCTTCTATGAGACTACTGTTGCCTGCGGGGACATTAAAAAAATATACTATCGTACAAAATAGGACCAGGGATACTGAAACACTGCAACATAATTCAGACACAGATTTGCCAAGAACACATTCCCACCAGAACATTTAGCGCAAATTACCATTGACCTTCCACCATGCTACCATGGATCAACAGCAATGATGAAAAATTTCTTGCAGGAGTTTTTGTGTTTTTGACATTTGTATCTAAACACCACTGAACTACTAATTTATTATAAATAACAGAGACTACAGACCGCAAAGTTGCTGAAAAATGATGTGGTTAGACAAAATAGCACAAAAAGTAAAAATATAGAGAGGGTTGGTGGATATGTTACCTGTATATAACTCACCTTTTGTAAAGGTAAATTCCAAAATTTATGATCATGATAAACCATATCATTTGCCAGACAGTTAAAATTTATATGAAAAAAAAAGTTTTTCTTTTTTTTTGTGACTTTACATTATTTACCACTAATAACATGAATGCTATTAATAACGCACTAATCAATCCAACTGGCAGTTGGAAACACAAATAAAGTGCTTCAGAGAGAAGAACTGAGGGGATGTCTCACCCAGGAAGGGAAGAACAAAGAAGGGGTACAGGGAGTTAGTGATGATATACAGTCCACATCACAGCCGGTGGTATTACATACAGCAGAAGATTTTAATTGTTAATACAGCCCTAATAAACCACCAGAAGAGGGAGTTAGACAGGTTATTTGTGTAGGCACACTTAAGTGGTATACCGAGCTAATGTGTTCCTGGATGCGCTTGACCCTCTCCATCTCTGGAGTGAACACCACAGGGGTGCCCCTGGCAGAAACGTCCTTATAAAACACCTATGGGACAGAAGGAGAACACCCCCAGAGGCTGTGAGAAACTATGGGGGGTGGGGGGGCAGGGTGCACACACACAGTTTGCATATCTAGGCTTCTTCTACATAATTAGGATGTTTGAGTGTTCCAAAAAAGTGCACCCTGCCCGGCACCTACATCTAAACATCTGTGTTATACTGTAACATCAATGAAACTGAAATACACAAGAAAACAATCAAGCGGGGGATTAAAAAGTGTTGATTTGTTAAAAAAACAATGGGGAAAATGTTTTTTTTTTAATGGTAAAGGGTTGGGTTTGGTCAATCGTTGGGATGTGAGGACTGCACAGTCGAGATTCCACTAATGGTCCCTGTTTTCCGTCACATATAATTTTATTTATTTCCTCAGTTTACGCTTCAAAGAAAAATATATGCATTATGGGAACTATGGGATAGATAGGCAGAATCTGACTGTGAAGGTACATCTGGAGAAGGTGCTTCTAAGGCGTGAAAAGGAGGGCACAGGATGGAAAAGGATAACACTGCAGTGTAGTGCTGGCTGCTGGAACAGTAAAAATATATAATAAAGAGAAGATTTCTCTGAAGTGTATAGTAATGTAAAAAGTGCACACCAAAAGAGAACCAGGCCTATGGTTCCGCCCTGCATCTCCCAAAAACAGGACTGCACAGATGGTTGCACCCCATTTCTCCCTTTCCTGGCACTTACAGTGCTGAAGTTCCTCTGGTTCTCACGGACCCTCAGCATCTCTGGAGTATCCAGAACTGGAACATAGTGGGACATGGTCTTCTCAGCCTCCTCCTTGTACTTTTTCTGTGAGTCACAGAAACAGACTCTGCGTCAAACAAAGGCCTAATCCAGACCAGATTTAGACCACAGCAGTGGTTCCCAACCCTGCTCCTAGAGATCAACTATCCAATAGCTTTCTCATCTGGCACACCCGATTCTACTAATTAGCAGCTCAATAAGATCTATAACTGTTGAATGAGGTGTGCTTTCTTAGGGCTGGAGTGAAAATCTACAGGAGGGTAGATCTCCAGGGTTGGGAACAGGGATGGGAGTCATTGAACCACGGGGTCTATTTGTTTGGGCCATTCTATGAGTTTTTTTTTGTTAGCTTATTTTCAGTTTTATTATTTTAGACCTTGAGTTATTGATATTTTATTTTGGAGGTAGATGTTTATGGTTCAACCATATTTAGCCTGCTACCCTGTGGAGTTACAGTACGTTTGTGTCTTTATTGTGCAAGCAAACCACACTGAAATAAAAATATTTTATTGAAAGCAAAAATATACCTCAAAAGTTTTGAGACAAATATTAGATAGCAAAAAATATGAATTTCAAACAAAAAATATTTAAACTATTTTCATTTGCAGAGGTATAGGTGATGTGTCTCTATTGGCCAGTCCTCTTTGAACTGGCAGTTTGGCTACACCAACTGGCCGTTCCTACGTGTGTTTGTAAAAGACAAAAGTTGTTCTTCACTGATCATAAGTTAACATAAATACTGTGTAAACCATAGATGTAAACTCTGCAGCTACTTTGGAAAAGGAGAGTGAATGTTTTTAAAGCATACTTGTGCTAAATGCGCCCCTTTCTGCCATGACCTCTGACCCCCTCACCTGGCTGACGATTTTCTTCATCTGCTGGGCGTGGATGATATCCGGGGTGTCGATGACGGAGGTGTAGCTTGCACGTTCCTGCACAGCCGTCTGCTTGTACTTTGTCTAGGGAACAGAGACCGGGGTTCAGGAATAGGACACCATTGCAGTCTAACTATTTACATCAAAAAATGTAATACATATTTTATGCATAATGTGCCCTGTTGTGTATTTTCATTTTGCTCATTACGGTGTGCTATTGTGCCCACGTACCAAGGACTGCTCCTTTTTGGGGAGGACACCCAAATTCAAATACTTTTTCACAAGAAACCTTTTCCTGGAAGGCTTGACTCCTTCTAAGAAAGTAATTACGAGGGGCTTGGTGGAGAAAAATAACCTTTTAAAAATATAGGTTTGTACTATTTTTCTGATTTTGGTTTGGAGATGTTTGTGGAGTATTAACAGTTGCGCAGGACCAGTCATGCATGCTATGCCAGGCCTTTTCACAGTTTAACAATGTGTAGTTATTCGGTCTTAATTTTAGTGTGCCTTCCTATGTAGTCTATGTAAAACTTGTGGAGAATATTCACAGTGATACACAGGAAGGGTACTGCAGAGGGCAGGCACACACCTGACTGAGGATGTCTGTAGCATTTCTTGCCCTCAGCAAGTCTGGAGTGTCCGTCGCCAAAGCCAACATTCCCTTGCCCTTGATCTCCAGTTCAAGTGCCTTCTTGTACTCTTTCTGCAAAAACCCCACAGACGTTTACACCTGTCTTCTGCACATTCCTCACTATGCTTTATATTTCATACTGCAAATTCATTAAAGAGTACAGTACATCTGGGGAAAAGGATGAAATTTCTGCATTTCAGAAGCTGGTTAAGCATTAATCTGTGACTGAAAATCGAAACCAATGCCATATTATCAGATTTGACAGGTGCTACCATTAAGAATTAGACAAGGGAGACTTCTGTGAACCATTAGGGAGGTTAGAACATGTGACTTGGAGCTGTGGTACTGCAGAGGATCATGGGAGAGAGGAAGTTATAGGCAGGATGATGAGACAGAGCTGGGAAGTTACAGGGGTGAACATTAGTGATGTCATTAATGGAGGTGGCTCAAAAGGGAGCAGCCCTATTGGCTGAAGAAGTGGGGGGAAAGACTAAAGACTAGGAATAAAGAGGAAGATTGCAGGTCCACCTGTGGTATTCCTTCCTTGTATGATGTCCTGTACCTTCAGCGTTGGCTAGTTCTCTTCATTGTTGCCCGGGGTAAATAGACTTATTGTGTTTCCCAAATTATTTTGTTGAGTCAAAGTAGCACCTGACTTGTCTGTTCTTGATAGAAACACATTAAGCATTTAATAGAGTAAAGAAAATGTTTTGCAGATTGATCTGACAATAATACAAAGGTGTCAGCAATACTGAATGAGTCAAAGGATGGCTGGTATTGCCTGCTTATTGCACACATTCTACACAAAATCAACAGTGACAGGATCCAATCAGTCATCAGTCATAGTGAATTGGTTGAAGTGTCGTAGCTGCAATGGTTCTACATACTGTAGATTGTGTCAGTAGCTGTAGTAGGTCTATAGTTACTATGTGGCTGTAGCTGCTGTGTGTCCCTTTCAGTTCTGCTGATTGATCCACTTATCCCTACACTTAACAGCTGTGTGGTTTGGAAAAAGAGGTGTTGAAGAGGCTAGTGGACAGGAAAGAGATGTTGAGGCCAGATAAATCATATCGATGAACGCGTTTTGAAAAGTGGAAGGGTGAATTATTTAGAGAAGTTTCTCAGGAGAGTGAATCATGCATGATGGCTGCACCTAAACAGGGTGAAATGGAGAAACTAACAGCATTCATTGGATTACGGGGATAGTGGCGTTATAGGAAGTGGGAGGTAGAGCAAATCCAGGATACACAGTAGACACCTCACCAGACACTGTGCTGCAGATTCTCATTGTGAGAGAATGCTGTCTTTAACAGGCTCCTCAAAGCCCTGCTTACAAAAGACAGGAACATAAAATCCACCTGAAAAACACGTGGATACCTCAGAATAGTCACCCCATCACCTTAAACGTGTGTAACTGAGGTAAAGCAGCAAGGGCAATTTCTAACTCAGATGTAAAACAACATGGTCTTATACTTGGGTAATGGCACAACTGTTCTGTAAGTCTGAGAAGAAACAGCATAGTTTTTCTGCAAATCTGAGGTAAACCAACACAGACATTCTGTTATTCATGGATAAAATAGTTTGCTCATTCTGTGACTGTGACTTAAAAAGCAGCGTCATTCTGATGTTCTTCCTGGGGCTGAGCGGAGACTGTGGTTTGTGTGAAGGTTGGGCGTTCTGTATGGACTGTATGTGCCTGTGCCGGACACTGTTGGTGAAAGTGATACAGGCGTCATGTGACCAGATGTTTCTTAATGTGTCAAAGAAGATTTTTAATTCACGGGACCATCAGCACAGTACCTTCTTGTTCTGGTATTAGGGAATAATTCACCAAGTTCTCCATCCTGACACCACACTGCGCCAAACACAATGGGAAACGACCCACCCCAGTCTGGCTCGGGGTGCTGCTTTCTTATCATGACAGTAAAAGTGCCCCATCTTGTGAATGCATTGCAGTGGTTCATTGGCACCTTTTCATTCCAGGACAATTGCAAGAGAAAAGAACTCACCGCAAGGCTCTACAGGACAAGGCTTCTAAATTCTATAGAGGTAGGAATCTTATATTAACCTTTTTTCTTATTGGATCCAAGCCTTAGATTAAACAGAGCAAGGGGCTTAGCCTGTTGTAAGGAAGTGTGACAAGTCCTCCCCCTCCCACCCAACCGGAAGCCCTCCTACCTCGCTTTGCATATGCTGGGCCTCCTTGGCCGACACATAGGTGGGTGTCTCAAAGTCCAGCATGGCCTTGCCCCTCTCCTTCACATACCTCTCCTTATACTTCACCTGCAATTACAACAACGTACAAAGCCACACATCACCTCAGGGCAGCCTTCCCAGAATCCCCCAGCCATATCAGCTCTGAATGTGTTCAAGTCTAAGGTTTATACTGAGGTCTTTGACCCAGTCAGTATTAATGGTATTCATACTTCTGCAAACTCAAGGCTGTTCTCTCTTCTAAGATGACTATATCTCTAATTTTGTGCAGCTATAGTTTTTCACTATGACAGTGACTAGACGACACGTCCCAGACCACTCCTAAATAATATTCAGGCTTTAGTTTCCCCGTGTGTGTATCCAGACCCTTTCCATTTTGAGCTAAAAGGAAAAATGATTCTAAATCAGCACTACTACTCTGAGATGCTTTGTGAATATAGGTCCTGTTCCCCAGGCCTGTATTTAAACGGTGAGAGGTTTGTCACGTTTGTGTTTGTTTTCATGAAATTATTATTCTAGGGGGATCATCTTCCATCTGTAAAAACACATTGTCATTGGCACTTTAAATTGTAAATCTCTATATAAATGTATCCACGTGTAATAATGTGTGTGATGCAAACAATTTTTTTACTGTTTCTTTAAAATGGAACAATGCCAAACAACATGTCTAATAAACATTTTCACATGATACTATTTTAAAGGGTAATTAAATTCAAATGAAATTTTACAATGGAATTATGAACAGTCATATGTACTTTCTTGGCCATGTAACAACTGTTCAACAGACTATACCACAAGTAAATCACTATAAAATGGGTGCAATACCCCTGAAAATGAATAATGTCCTCAGATAAGCTCCTTCAATGCCAAATCAAACCTATTTTGTCTAATCATCTCCATTCAAAAGTCAATTAGTCAAAGACTAATTTTATCTGTGTCAGCGAAACTGGCCCTATAAATATTAAAGATTAAATATTATAGCAAGTGAATCGTTCTTTGACATGACATTGTCGAATGACAGCCAAATATATCCATGTAAGAATGAGATAAAATAGATGAGAGAATATATTGTGGGCTATTAATCTAATAGGTTGTTGGATATTAATATGTAGTGGAATATTAGTAGAATAGATGGAAGGACATTAATCTAATGGACTGTGGAATATTATTGGGTGTAGGAGAGCTCCAGGGGCTGATGGGAATGGGGATTTGGTTTAACTGGTGGCTTACATCACTAGACAGCTTGCTGGTGCTCAGGTTGTGCTGCATAGACAGGGACTCAGCCATATCCGTTACCGGCTTGTGCATCTTCTTCAGATCACCCTTATATATCACCTGTGAAATAAACACATATCTCAACCTTATATTTCAACTGTGGAGAAACACACATATCTCAACCTTATACTTCAACTGTGAGAAACACACACATCTCAACCTTATACTTCAACTGTGAGAAACACACACATCACCTTTGCACAGCGCCCTGCAGTCATATTGTATATTTAAGACATTTTATTTGAGATCAAAAGATGAATACGAGACAAAAGTACATGTACTTCACCTTTGAGACAAACATTTTACAATTGCAATCACTTACAGTGGCAGACACTCTTATCTACACACACACACACACACACACACACGCACACGCACACACACACACCTTAACTCAGGATAGCAGCGACTCTCACCTCACTTGCTAGAACGTTAGCCCCCTTCATGGTCTCATACACCATACTGCTCTTCAGGTCATACTGCGGCCTCTTTCCCTTCATCTCTTTGTCAAACTTCTCCTTGTACTTCAGCTGTAACGGACACACGATCAGTGTTACTCTCATCCACATACAGGCCTACAGGCAGGTCCCGGGGGAACTGCAGTGCTCAATTAGTCCTAGATAACAAAATGCAATTTAGAAATGGGGAAAGAGATTAATTAGAAGGAAATTATACAATATGATAAGTGAGATTCCACCATAACAGACACATGGAGAGACACTACAATACTCTTATATTCACTCTATTCAGCCAGTTGTGGAAAGTCACTTATTGTGGGACAGTTGGGGACTGCAGCTTGCCTTCTAGGGCTAGTACTGTACAGTGACAGTTTTCAAATGTGAGATGATTTACATATATTTTCTCATAAATTTGTATTAATGTATGCACTACAGTACTCCGAAAAAGGCATTCTGAGTCAATACAGACAAAATACAACACGACAACATAAACCTCATATATACAAGATATATATGGGAAAGGGAACAAAAATATCTCCATTCCAGAGTTTCTGTAGAAAAACCAGTGTCAGTGCAGGAATTTGGGTGATGAGAGTGTACAGTATCACATCTGCACCAAGAGGAGTGTTTGAATGGCGTAGGATATCTGCACCAAAAGCAGCTTGTGGACTCCAACAGTCAAATTAAATGAATGCTAATGTGTTATGGGCTTATTGTCCCATTTATATTTTTTTCATTTCTGCTAACATTTTTTTCCCAAATTTATAGACTTTTAAAGATCTTTAAATTACCTTTGATGCAGTAATTCATCAAAAAAATATAACTCTTCAAAAAGAAACAATGCTGCCACCTACTGCTGGAGTGACACAAATGTATTTGATTGAATTTTCTGTACACCGTATAGTTAATAATCTTTCTACCTCTATAAACCAATCTGGGATCAGCTTTATTTCTATCCCTATACTCTGTTCTAACAATAATGTGTAGAAGGAGGATACTTATCCAGGATTAGTGCATGGAGATAGCATCTCATTATACCACAGGCATACCATGGCTTCTATTCAATAATTGGTTTGCTAATCGTTCAGTTAGCCCAATTAACAGCACATTTGCACAGACCTCTTGGTGTAGAGGAGATGGAGGGATGCAATAACACATTCACCATACTTCTCTGCCTGATATAAAATGGACCACACATTGCTGCTTGACCTGAGAAGGACCACACACCTCCCAGACAGGCACCGCTGCCATAACACGTATAACACACACAAAGACCAAAGACAGTGAATGGGTTTGTGTCACATTGATAAACACATTGGCTGTCGGTCACACTGTGAATGAAAGTTGAGGTGCAGTGAATGAAAGGAGGAGAAAACAAGCCAGAAGGAGAGAAGCATGCGGAAAGGAGAAAAGGTCTAAGAGCACAATCAGAACTGAAATATAGCAGGGAAAAGAACCTACTATAGGGACAGGGAAAGATATCATCTAAAAAATAAATGACATGAACCAAAAACAAACTAGAAGAAAGAAATCTCCCTGATTTAACGCAGCAGGGCCTGCCACAATAACATCCAGAAAATTGGAAATCGGTCAGTGGGAGACAGGAAGATGCAGGGGCAGGACAAGAAGGTGTGGTCCGTTCCCCCGGGTTTCCGGGGGTCCTTACATTACTAGTCAAGGCAGTCACTTTCTTAATGTGGCGCATCTGGGGGGTGTCAATGGAGGCGACTCCGTGGAGGGATGGCTCCCCTCCAACCTACAAATTGCAGTGAGACGAGTGGGGTAAGAGAGGGTGGGGCAAGGGGGGTGATTGACAGGACAAGCACTTGGACAGGGCAGGATACAACAAAAGAAGAGCTGGAGACATCAAAGCACTGACATCACTGAACGTCAACACCGGGGGCCGGATACAGTCAGTACTTAACGCACTTAGGGCCTGATTTACTAAGGCCTTTAGCATATGCAAAATCTTTTAGCACAGGCAAAACTAATAACACAACAAATGAATGATGCAAAACAAATATTGGTCATGTTATTGTACTAAATTTACTAAGACCGTACTAAAGGTCTTAGTAAATCGGGCTCTTAAACTTTTTAAGGGCATATATAATTAAATTAAACCCTCCCGATTAACCTGATACCATATCTCAATAAAGTCAATTTCACTCTCTGTTTTGAGATGGGGTGACTGGAAGGCTCCTGTCAGTGAAAAGTAGTTTTGTTGAATGACGGACACTTTGTTGTGACTTTGTGGTCAGACCATTTTCAAATTCCTGCTTTTGCATTCTAAGGCTACAGCACAGCATAGTACTAGAAAGATGATTTCCACAGTGGAAGCGGACAAAGTGGGACATACAAGAGGCAAGGAGGAGGTATCAGCATGAGATGTGGTCTGAGGAGAACTTGTGGCGAGTGAACAGACATCTTCGTGTCACTAGTACAGAAGTAAATGTTCACTGAGGGACCAAACAGCACAAACACACAATGATCAGCTTGACCCAGCAGCTCTGTCTGAGTTTGGGGGGTGTTGGTGAAGACCATACCTCACTGTTCAGCTTGGACACCTTGGTTGCCAGGGTGATGTCGGGGCGTTCCTTCAGGGATCCACCACGGTGTGCTTCCATGCGGGCCTTTTCACGATAGCCAATCTGCCAGGGACACATTGCACCGTTACCCAGAACCATTTCCCAGCACAGCTAACAGCACATGGTGTGGCCTTCTGGGTAATGATGTTCTGACTGCGCTGACTGAAAGCCATGGACGTGGCTCAGGCGCGCTCACCTCACTGACAAGCTTGGCCGTGTGGGTGGCCCTCTTGATGTCAGGACGGTCGGCCACGGGGGTGTAGTGCAGCTTGGTCTTTGCATCCTTCTTGTAGGCCACCTGCAGCAGAATGGGAAGGGTCAAACTTAGCAGCTCTGTCTGTACCTGCAAGTTCATATATCTCCAATAAAGGACCACAAAGTCAATCCTGAATAACCCAAATAACAAGGCAGGGCAATAACAGAGACGGGGGTGTCACCCTATGTTCCTACTTGGGTCACAATGCAAAAAAAAAAAGTACATTTATGCCTCTTCCTGACAGAAGCTGTGCTCTCAGACGTTGTTGGAAAAAGCCATTTTATTGGCTGTCTAATCTGTCGGGAAGCAGAGGAGGTTAGAAGGCTGCTCACGTTGCTCTGGTTCTTCATGACGTTCATGGCGTGCTTGACGTCTGGTGGGGCCAGCATGCTGTTGTACTTGGACTTGCCTTTCTCCTTCTCAAATTTCTCCTTATACACATTCTGTGGAGATGGAACAGACAGGGTTTGTGAAAAAAAAGACCAGACAAAACAAACAAAAGGATATTTGTAAATACCCCTCTTTCAGTGAGGGAAATTAAATCCAGGGTCTACCCTCTCTTTAGGCAGGACATTGTGAGAACTGTTGTGTTTGGATAGGATTTCATGCGTGGACTCACCCTGCTCACAATCTTGGTCACTGCCTTGCTATGGGCAGTTTCACGCGTCTGGGGCAGGGTGGTGAAGGATCCACGCTGGCGATCTTTTTTACTAGCCTGTTTGTATTTCGTCTGGAGAGGGAGAAGTTGAGAGGGGAAGTCATTTATGGCCCCTTGTTACGAACATGTACAAACACAACCCGGATTATACAAACACTGCGGGTCAATTGCAGTGTGACTTCAAGTTGGAGACTAGCACGGGATTTTTTGGAGACTTTCCATATTTTCCGGATGTAGATCAAAATCAAGACCAAACTGCCTCAGTACCGACTGCAGTGCGCTGTCAAACTCATTAGTACTGTATAGTCCAATTGTGTACAACAAGGGCTAGTCAGTTCCAGGATATTGTGCCAACTTCGGCTCTTAATTATTTAATTAGCTTAATTATATCTTGATCTGACATTTGTTTAAGTACCAGGTACAGCCACAGACTGGAAGTGTATCCTCAAGATTTTACTGTGCAAGTGCAAACCAGCATAGTTTACAGAGCTGTCAGAAAATTAAAACTATGGGAATTGGTTGGAACCAGTATGCAGACTGTCCCTCCATGACCAAAGTTGAGCACCTCTGGTATAGTCCCATACTAATCCTGATTGTATACTGATGATTGCATAATTATATTCAATCAAAAGTCACCAGTATTAACTATAGCAGTTAATGTGCGGATAGAGGCATTTTTGGTCAAATAAATTATTGTTTCATATGCCCTCCTAATGCCAAAAGGGAGGCAAATAATTTTGGTCATCACAACACTTACATTATTACATTATTGAGTTATGTGATGGAACTATGGGAGCATTTCCTCCTTACCTCAGAGGACAGGGAGGATACGGATTTAGCGTGGAGGATCTGGGGAGTGTCCGGCACTGGTATGCACTGTCCCTTTGCTTTCTCAAACTTCTCCTTATATTTCAGCTGGGGGAACAGACAGAAGGGTCAATGCAATGAAAGGTAATTTTGGATGTGCACACAGTATAAATATGTGTGTGTATTTTTGTTACTATATACTATATACAATTAATATAATACATACCTATATTTTATTCAGGTATATATTTCTATTATATATCTGAATAGAATTACTCATTTATATATTCATGTGTATACATCAATGTGTTATTCTATTCAGTTACATAACAGAAATATAATATATTGCTATTTTTACTTTTGTTTGTCTGTTAAACTTACTAGCTTATAGAGTGTACACTTAACACGCATACTGCAGTGAAAAAAATGAATAGAAAAATATTTACAAACAAAAATGAACATACCTACAAAATATGAATACTTTACATACTTTTAAACACATTATTTCAATATATTTCTGCATATGATGCACATTTGTGGGGTTCTTGTGTTTGTGAAATTGAGCTGAACGGTGGTGGTGTGCTCTACGGGATGGTGCTCACGATGCTGGTCAGCTGAGTGTTCTTCTTGCACAGGGCCAGGATCTTGTCTTCTGGCACAGAGAGCTTGCAGCCCTTCAGCATCTCCCTGTCATACTTGTACTCAACCTGTGGGGATGGGCAGCCTCACTCAATATGCTAATGAATACTGCTACCTAATAATAATAATAATAATAATAAAAATACGTGGTACGTACATCGCTCTGCTGGAAAGAAGTCTTCAAGGCGTGAATAAAGTCTGGCCTGTCCATGGTCCAGTGCCACTTCCATTTAGCGGCTTCATACTTCCTCTTGTAGTCAAGCTACATGGGAGCCACACAATGTTTGAGAGGAGAGGGGAGAGGAGATACAGAGGATTCAGTGAGCATTGTGGTATCACACCATGATTGGGAAGGTTTGGGATTGCTGAACTAGTGTGAGTTGAGTGTGTGGGATGCTGTTAGATGAGTGTGTGACAATTTGAAATGAGTGTGTGAGACAGTTTGAGATGAGTGTGTGAGACGGTTTGAGATGAGTGTGTGAGACGGTTTGAGATGAGTCGGCTTGAGATGAGTGTGTGAGACGGTTTGAGATGAGTGTGTGAAACAGTTTGAGATGAGTGTGTGAGATGGTTTGAGATGAGTGTGTGAGACAGTTTGAGATGAGTGTGTGAAATGGTGTGAAATGAGTGTGAGATTAGTCCTGGTGTCTCACATTGCTGATGTTCGTGTAGGCCTCTTTTGCAGCGCGGATTTCAAATGCCCCTGGGTCCACGTTGATGTGAGCTTTGTTCTTCTCATACAGTTCCTTATATTTCAGCTGGAAAAGCACAGGGGAACAGTCAAACACATTGGACTGGAACAGAAGCATTCTGGACAGTACATTTGCCTTTAGTATGAGGTAATACCTCATCTACACATTTACTTGCCTGTTCAGTGAACAGTCTTATACAAAGCAATCTCATAAATAACTCAAGGAAATTACACTTTTCACAAGTCCCTGTGCAGCTGTATCTGAACAGCAACTCTCTTCAGTATTAGAGGGGGATTGTGGGATACCATACCATGCTCAGAATGTCTTTAGCTTTCTTCACGTGCAGCTGGAATGGGGTGTCATGGCCCAGGGTGTAACCCTTAGCCTTGGTCTTGTGGTATTCCATCTTATACTTGATCTGAAAGAGACAGAGTGTTACATGTGAGATATAAACTAACCAACACATGCACTGCTCCTGCTACAGTCCACAAGCATGATTATATTTACTTAGTGGTTAAAATTGTTCTCATTCTACCATTATACAAGTCTGCATTCAGCACATCTGGTGTAGATCAAGGATTCTCTAAAGGGTTAATGACTACACTTCCGTTCTCTGATATAAGTATGCCAGATTATGGACCATTATTCTTCATTGCCTGTCCACATGTGGACTAACAGAATTGGTTAAAAGTCCTGCTGATTTGCATTAATCTAAGCTAGTTTCATCAATCTAATTCATTATAGTCAGAGGACATGCAACAGGTAATTTTAAAGCATATATTTTATTTGGTAGTAGTTTGAATTAATACGGACTCTCTGGTTTAGCTGTTATATTTCTAAGGTTGTCCATACAGTTGTAGTGGGACAGAGGGTATCCCGGAGGCACACAGGCCGGAGAGAGCGGGTAACACTTACATCACTTCCCTGTCTGCTGCGCACGTGCACTTTGTGTTCGGGCGTGTCCAGTATAGATGTGAACTTGTCTTTGTTGAGCTCATACAGTTCCCTGTACTTCCACTGAGGGGGAGAGCAAAAGGTTAATTATTATTATTATTTGTAGAAGTAGTAGTAGAGAATTTAGAAGTAAATATCTTTCTATATATAAATGGTCTACACAAACACAATGATAGCAACTATCTTGAGCTGTGCATACATGCTTTTGTCCATGATAAATTACACAAAGAAAGTAGTACAATGTAAAAAATAATTTAGCTGATGTGAAGATGTTCTCACTGCAATACAAAAATGACCATTATATAATTGACATAAACATACTGTAATCATTCAGGCATGGGCCTACAGAAATAGCTCTGATTGGCAGGGAGGACAGGGCTTACCTGGCTCCTCCCTTTGGCCTCTTTGGCCAGGAGGCTTCTGGGATCATCAAGAACCATGGTGTACTTGTCCTTCGTCTTCTCATAGACATTTGTGTATGCCCTCTGCACAGAACATCACAAGGTCACAGACAGGAGAGTCAGAGACCACAGATAAACAAACTGCACAAGGCACAGCAGCATATGCTCAAGGGAAAACTGAGGCCTAAATTAAGTGTGATTAAAAAAAGAAAAACATAAATTATGTACAAAAACAGACATTGTTCAGAGGCTCATAACTTTAGTGAATCCCCTTGCTGGAATGTTTTTGCAAATTGGAAAAACAAACTCCAAATCAAAAATCAAAACACTATACAAGTCGGGAGGATCCTAGATTTAATAAACAATATATTTATAAATTGTACTTTTTTCAAATGTACATCTGTTTCCAATTATGAGCATTTTACCTTTCAGGCTGAGAGTCCAATTTAGGTGAAGAAAAATAAAGCGTGTGTTATCCGAAAATGTAAGATATGGCTGTTACACACTATGCATACAGAATTATGTGTCTGAATGTAGTGGCATAATATTAACTGCACCACCCTGGTCTGTGTGTACACTTCACACAGTACAGTAATACACTACCTTGACGTGCTGTGGTCCTGCGATTGGATGTCACTTACATGATCGACGAGGTTGGAGGCGTGCTTAGCAGTCCGGAAGAAGGGAGTATCACTTGTGTATTTAAAGTTTGCTCTGTTCTTCTCAAATGACTCTTTGTACAGCGTCTGTTGACCAAAGACAAGACGGGGAAGATCTCAGGGAAGGAAACAACTCATGTTCTTCACAGAGCTTCAGAAATTGTTCTTGCGCAGTGCTATACAGTAAAAAGCAGCTAAATCGGAATTCCAGTGAATCTGCTGATCGGGTACATAAGACACCAGACGTAAGAGGGCTGTAATTAATGCTGAGTGTCTCCATGGTGCTCGGGCATGGAGGTCCTGAGGTGGTGCTCCTCTGTGACTGTGCATGGTACGGCTGCTTACCCCACTGTAGAGCTTCTTATTCTTCTCTGCGTGCAGCAGGTCAGGGGTGTCCCAAACGTAGCACCCAATACCCCTCAGCCACTGCAGGTCCTCTTTGTACTTAACCTGATTTCGGGAGGAACAAGAGGAATTTCACATTCAGAGTATAGCATTTCATTGATACAGCTATATACATCCCATACACCACAACTATATTACTACTAGTTCACCATTCCACCAGTCTGTATGTAGTAGTAATATACTATAAGAAACAAGACCAGATGTATTGCAAACAGAACCACTGTGCATGATACTGAGCGAATGATCACATCCACCAATCACTGAATGATGTGTGGATGCTTGTCTGTGTTCCATTGGACGTGATTGAAATGTGGTGATGGTGAAGGGAGATGCTGCAGATTTTCAAACCAGCTTAATGAGGCTAAAGAGTGAGGCTGGCGGGGGGCTACACTCACATCGCTCGTGGCGTCGCCCACCATCCTGTGGTGGAACAGCTCGGGCCGGTCCGGGATGGACCTCCACAGACCCAGTGTGCCGATGTACTTCTCTCTGTACTTCACCTGCAGAGAGAATGAGAAACAGACAGAAAGAGAGAGAGAGAGAGAGAGAGAATATGTGAGTACACATCCACAAAGACAAGGGAATGATAAATCCTCTGGAGCCACAGACAGTGGATTTCAGCACAGATTCTCTAGAATGACAGCTTTATTAACCTTATTCTTGACATTGAAAATTCTGATTGAATTGGATACATGCTCATGAAGCAGAGTGACCAATGAAAACTATGTGATGATGTGTTCTGACCTTGGGCATTTATGTATGGTATGTATATTCCTACACTGTACTATTGCACTGGAAGGCCACAACTGCCTGCAAGACCTGGGGGACTGCACTGTCTGCAGGTTTTTGTGTTTTCCTTGCAATCAGCAGCCAATCAGGTTTGGTTTATTCTTTAACCAATCAATAACTTAAATCTTGAATCTAGTACCTAAACACACCAAAAACCAGCAGGTACTAAACTGTGGTCTAGAGTAAGCAAGGAGACTGAACTGAAGCAATATAGAAGCTGACTATCTGGTTGCTATAGAGGGTCACTCCCCATACTTCCTCCTGTTGGAAACACTGACCTCGCTGATGTCATCTGTGACCCTGCGGTGGTAGGTTATGTCCAGTGCATCCTTCACTGTGTGGTAGCGTCCCCTGGCGCGCTGAAAGGCTTCCTTGTAGCGCAGCTGCAGAGAAGCACAAAGAAGCATATATGAGGCGCATTCTAGTTCCACAGTTCCAGAGGCTAATGAACAACCAGCCTAGTTGGGGGTCAGCTACTAAGTTCCAGGGTTACTGTGTACTCACATCACTGGCGTTCAGGTAGGACTTCTTGGCTCGTACCAGCAGGGGCGTGTCAGCGATGGTGGTGTACCTGTGCTTCAGCTTCTCATACTGACTCTTGTATTTGTTCTGAAAGGGAGAGGTGGGAGATTCCCACATCAGATTAGTCCAGCTAGTGTGGACGAAACAAAGCGAAACCAGTTTCGTTCTGCCAGCGTGCATTAGCTCACTCTACCAACAAGTGTAAATGGTAAATGGACAGTGTCACTGATAGTGTCACTGTAGCTTCCACAATAAAAGTAATCTCACAGATTATCTCATCAGAATGCGACTTTACTTTGTATAATATCAAAAGTAAATCCATCCATGTCAGGTTTCCTAAACAATGGCTGACAGAATTGACTAGAAAAGTGCAGCTGTAAAGCACCGGAAGGAAAGTGCTGCTGAGTTCTAGGACTGCAGTGAAACAGGGCAGCACCGGGAGACTAACAGGACTCACCTCACTGACCACGCCCTTCATGTATCGGGAGTGCGTCATGGTGGGCGTTTCCACCTCAGGCGTGAAGAAGGCTCGCTCTTTAGAGGCCAGCTGTGTGTACATGTACTGCAAGGAAGAGAGTGGGGGAAGAGGGGACAAAGGCATTCAGGAGTGGCTTAGCATCCCATCATGTTGCTTAGCATTTGCTACATCCTGCATAGACTACTGTGAAACGGGGTTTGATGTTCAGGTACATTTGAAAATATTTAGAGATCACCGCGTATCTGCTAAATAACACACTGAGCTGTTGCTTCTCCAAAACGGGTTTGATTCTGATGAAGACACTGTGTGTGTTGAATCATTGGTCTACTCGCACCCTATTTACAATAAAAGCTGGAAATGAGCTCCAAACTGTTTTCTTTAAAAATATTTAAATTTATATTTAAAAATAACAAATTTGTTAGGGTTGTAGTGAAAACCTACAGGATGGTAGATCTCCAGGAACAGGGTTGGTTACACTAGTGTAGGCTAACCAGCTGAAGAGCAGTAGCTGGTGAGGAAGGACACATGTTCATGTACAGGCACAATCAGGCAGACTGCACTAGTTCCAGTGCAGAGAGTGAAGTACACAAGATGCGCATCATTACTGCCCCTGTACCGTACTGGTTTGCAGATTCGAATGGTCAGTGCTGTAAGGCATTTTATCGGTGAGGAAGGAGCTAGCTATGGTCAGAGAGTTGTACCTTATTAGTCAGTTCCTGTGCCCACTTGGCTCTTAGCATCTCCACACTGTCTGGTGTGGTGGTGCACTTGGACTTCTCCTGATTGGCTTGAGCTCTGTACACCAGCTGATGGAGAGAAAGAAGGATCCCAAGATCAGGGTCTGCAGCTGCTCACCGAACTGGTTTTATTATCACATTCTTTGCATCACCTGATACCAGCTGAGTACTTACATTGCTCAAGTGTTGCTTGAGCTCGGCCACGCGCTGGTACTCTGGAGTTTCCAGCACCACGCGGGGGGTAGCATGCAGCTTCTTTGCCTCCGTGTCATATCCAATCTGGTGAAAAACAAGGAACGGGTTAGACACACAGAAGACATTCAGACATATGTCACAGGGTCTACATTTGGAACTGTTTCTCTGTTGCTTTGGGAAGTGTTGAGTGAGAGGACACACACCCTTGACATGGTCATGTTCCGGACGTGCACCATCTCAGGGGTGTTGTATAGGAAGCAGCCAATGCCCTTCAGCCACTGCAGGTCCTCTTTGTATTTATTCTGCAGGCACAAAAAGTACGTGTACACACACACACACACAGGGTAAACCACACACACCAAATTGCTTAGTGTCTAGTTTGTGACAGGAAAATGTCTTCAAGTAATGTCAAGTGTGAAAATGTGAGCAAACTAACATCTGTTTTTACATTTTGCATGTATAGCCTGTTTGACCATAGAAGCTTCAGAAACTAGATAAACACCCTTATATTCATTTTTTATGACTTCTATACATATATTTGCTTCTGTAATTTTTTATGTAATGCAGTTCAGAATGAGTTCAAGGAGCTGTTGGGTGGTGTCGTACATCGCTGGTGATCTCGCTGACGTGGTAACAGTGCATCAGCTGTGGTGTGATAGGCAGGGAAATGAGGTTTCCTCTGTTGTTGAAGTACTTCTCCTTGTAGCACAGCTGTAAAAGGCAAAAACAAGATGCTTTGTGATTTTCCAGCAATTAGTTCAGAAAAGCCAGCATGTAAAATGAGTGAGGCCCTTTGCATGTAAACGGATGCATGTTTGGAGTCTACGTACATCGCTGACGGCTTCCTGGGTTGCCTTGACCTGTTTGATCTCAGGCGTATCGTAGGTGGGGTGAATCTTGTCCTTCTCCCTTTCATACTGTTCACGGTACAGGCGCTGGCAAAAATGAGGGGTCAGAGCAATGTCATTCATGTTGAATTTGCACTGAAAGATTTAGGATTTGGTTCATTTCTGTTCTCCATTTTCATTTCTCCATTCCCACAAGTGGACTTATAACACACACATTTTTATAGCGAACCATTTCACCTGCATGCATTCAGTGTGTCAGCATTGAGATGAAGCTTGATATTATGGAACAGTTTGCTCCTTTCTCTTATCTTATCAGTCCCGGATGTGGGACTGTGGGCCTGTGAGAGCTGACGTGCCCGTCTGATGGACAGATGAACAGGTACCAAACAAAGAGCAGGCATGATGTGCTGGGTCTTACATGGTTGATGATCTCATTGACCTTCCTGTAGTTGACAAAGTTGACACCATCGGGATCGATCGTGTAGCCCCTGGCCTTATTCTGGTCATACGCTTCCCTGTACTTCATCTACAGAAAAAAATTACATGTATGCCATTTTATAAACACACCCATCGGAAACATTAAGATAATACATACCATAAATATTATTTGGATATTTCAACAGAATGAAGAAAAGAATAGACAAATGATCAGCGAGGAAGGACAAGAAAAACAACCGCACAAAGAGGTGCGCAATTTCCAGCACTTGACGCTGAGTGACCGTGCTCTTACATCACTGCTCATGGTGCTGTTGATCTTGGCCTGTTTGATGAATGGAGTGTCCGGAGGGATGGAGTATCCTGTGGGCGTGGCCTTCTTATTGGCCTCTTTGTAGATGTACTGAGAGAGAGAGAGAGAGAGAGAGAGCGAGAGAGTGAAACCTCACAATATCCCAAAAAAGGATCTCTACAATTAGTTTTTTTCCACATTTACTCTTTTTTGGCAAATGAGTAAAAATTAATAAAATAACCTTTTCCAAGGCATTTATTTTAACATAACCTAAGAGATGCCCTGTTTGATCATGTACACGTAATGAGTACTGTATGTTTTTGTTTCTGTTGATATTTAGGTTTGAAATGAAGATAAAATCCATGACAGGACGCTGAATATAGTCAGTGCAGGTGTGCTTTAAATGTATTTGCAGTGCAGGTGTGCTTTAAATCCCGATGTACATCACACTGAATGTAGTCACAGTGCTGCATGTAGAATGTAGTCGGTGTTTTTTTAAATGGTAACTTACGTCACTCTGAATGTAGTTGGCCAGCCGCACTCTCTCTGTGTCGACAGTCACGGCAGGAGCAGTATTCGTGCCCTTGATATTGGTTTCATAGTCTTCATGGTAATGATGCTGATAGGGAGAGGGAGAGGAAGAGAGAGGGAAAGAAATAGAGAGATGAAAAATTGAACACTGTATGTATCATCACAAAACCTGTGGTAAATTTGTGTAACACAACATGCCATGAATTATAGCCACCTTTACATCCTGCAGGCATTTCCTAAAGCCTAAATGACATAAGTTTTGTTAATGGACTATGCAGAGAGTGTGTGAGATGGACGTGCCCGTCTGTGTGGAACTGGAGGTGCTGAGGCGCCAAAGCCTCGCTGGTACTCACGTCACTGCGGTTTATTGCGCTCTGCTTGCAGGTCTCATACACAGGGGTATCCATCACCACGGTGTAGTTCTTAAAATGTTCCAGCCCCTTCTCTCTGTACTTATTCTGAAAGGGGCAACATTCATACACAAATTACTCTGCTGCATTTTTTCAACTGTACAGAGAAGGCAAAGAACAGAGGAATAGTAAAGAAGAAAATAAATTCAGGGTGGTGAGGGGTAGCAAGTTAGGAGGAGGTAAAAGATTAATGAGGGAGAATAAGAGATGTAGAGGGAGAAGAAATTGAGAGAATAGTTTAGGAGGAAGTGTGGGGCAATAGAAAGGGTCATAAGGAAGGTGAAAAGGAAGAGGAAGTGAGCAGGAAGAGGATAAGAGCAGGACAGGAGAGCCACACCCACCTCGCTCTGCAGGTTGTCGGCGTGTTTACAGCGCAGGATCTCGGGCGTGTCCCACACGTAGCATCCAATCCCCTTCAGCCAGTTCAGGTCGTCCTTGTAAAAGACCTGAGGAGACACAGAGCCTCAGACTTAGAACCACACACACTGCTCTAAATGTGGTTAAAAAAAGGTGTCGTCGTAACATCCTTTCATTTATGTTTTTAAATTATTTTGGCTATACATCTCTACATCCAAAAATGAGCAGATATTTAATTTTGCCTCCTTCATAAATTAGTTCTCTATGAATAGGGCTAGTTTTAGAGCTGCTAAGTGTATGTGTAAGTACTGGTGGTATAAGAGCAGGTTTGTGCTGTACTAGAGTATGTGTGACAGCAGGCCTGGTATAAGAGCAGGTTTGTGCTGACTAGAGTATGTGTGAGAGCAGGCCTGATATAAGAGCAGGTTTGTGCTGTACTAGAGTATGTGTGACAGCAGGCCTGGTATAAGAGCAGGTTTGTGCTGACTAGAGTATGTGTGAGAGCAGGCCTGATATAAGAGCAGGTTTGTGCTGACTAGAGTATGTGTGAGAGCAGGCCTGGTATAAGAGCAGGTTTGTGCTGACAAGAGTATGTGTGAGAGCAGGCCTGGTATAAGAGCAGGTTTGTGCTGACTAGAGTATGTGTGAGAGCAGGCCTGGTATAAGAGCAGGTTTGCAGGGCAGGCGGGTCACTCACGTCGCTGAGCTGCTCATTGACCTTGCGGGCCTGGATGTTCATCTGCATATCAGGCAGGCAGGTCCACTGATGCAGGTATGTGCGATAGCCAATCTCGCTGACACTCTTCTGGGTATCATGGGCAGACACTACATCCAGCATGTCAGGCGGAATGTGGATCTTGGCCTTGCTCTTCTCATAGTTCTCTTTATACAGACGCTGGAACAGACACAGGCCATGTAGGAGGTCAGAGTTAGGATGGTAGTAGGGTCAGGACAGACAGACATACATACATACATACGTACATACATGTACGTATACATACACACATGCAGACAGAGATAAACATTTACATACATATAGATAGACAGACAGACATGAAAATTTGTCATGTGGAAATTTGTTAAAAAGTATAATGGAAATTATTGGGGAAAAATTATAAAAATGATCACTAAAAACACTGCAGCCGTGAGGGTGAGCCAGAATTGACTATACTGTAAGTAACTGCACGGTGGTTTGACCACATTATACTAAACTACACTGCAGTTTAACCACGCCATATTAAACTACAATGCAGTGTGACTGTACCATGAAAAACTACATTGCATTTTGATGTTAGGATTTCAGAATATGGAAGGAAACTGTGACTCACATCAAGGATTAGTTTCCCGGAGCGGATACACCTTGCTGTCATGGGGTCTTCCTCCAGGGATTTGGGCAAAGTGTACAGGGACTTGAACTTCTCATAATCTTCACGGTACTTCACCTAGACAAAGAACACACACCTAAGATTACAAACGCACTCTCACACTCAGACCGACTGGTTACTATGCACCAGTGCATTCACACTCAGACCAAATAGCTATTGTAAATACCACCAATCACACTCCATCCACACACATATATTTGTGCGCGTGTGTGTGTGTGTAATAGAGGGAGGGAGAGATAGATATTGTCGGGATAGCTGATATATTGCTGAGATACCGTAGCTTTAGTAACTTACGTTGCTCTGCATGACCTTCAGCTGTTTAGCGTGGACCATGGCATGGGCATCTGGAGGCAACGTGTAGCCGCTGGACTTGACCCTGTCCCAGGCGTCCGTGTAAACTTTCTGAGAGACAAAAGGAAGAGGTGTGCCCAGGTGTACACTCATACACAGCGCAATACATACATTTGGTTAATTGTTACTGCTTACATTGCTGTACAGGTACTTCAGGTTATGGCATCTCATGTAGTCAAAGGTGTCCAGGATAGTTGTGTACAAGTGCTTCTCACTGTTGTAAGCTTCCCGGTAGTTCAGCTAAAACAACACAAGGGTACAAAGCATTCATTCTCAATCTACCACACATGATATCCACAAGACGCAAAATAACAATATATGCAGTACATACCATGTTACATTTAATATGTAAATACTGAAACGTTTAGTAAGTAACATTAAAACACTGCAAGAGTCTAATGGTAAACCATTAACAGGTTAAAGGTTAACCATGACGGAACACAAACCCACATCACTGGCCCAGGTGTGGCCCAGGATGGCAGTGACGTAGACCGGAGTGTCCGTCACAATGGAGTAGTTATTGAATTCCTTCTTTCCCTCGGCTTTGTACTTCAGCTGTGAGGACGGAAGACCAAGAAATGTCACAAGAATGACAAGAAAAACAGTCACATTTTACCTCACCAGCCAAACAACGCTCAACTTGTTTCTAAAAACTGACTTTCCAATCAACAAGGTGAATGTTAGTGAATGTTAAAGGAGATACAAAGATAATAACATCCAATGATTTGTAGGCTGTTATAGGCTAAATTATTGAATAAATGTCATATTTTTTCCTAACATTAAGAAAAGAATCTTTGAATTAATCGCACTCCTCCATCCTCCTGTCCACCTGAATTTAAAAAACTGGCATTGTCAAACAACTCTGAACTTTCCATTTAAAACTGCACAACAGTGATTCATCAAATAGGCACAGTTCACTACAAACATTCTCTTGACTGTAGGTTTGGACATGTAAAAAAAAACCCATACTTATTCTTTCAGTACATAAGTATTATTATTTAAAAAGACAAAGCATGTTGACAGATTGTGAAGTGAAGTATTGTATACTGCTGCTGTAAGTATAACATTAACTCTTATAGGACCAATACTTTGTGGTTGCTTGATTGGAAAATAGATGATTAGGATTTGCTAGAGGATGTGAACACTAGTACACTGTGAAGTGCTGTGCAAGAGATGCGGTGTGTGGCAGGCAGGTTCCCCTTGCAATACGCACATCACTCTGCAGCTCGTAGGACTTCTTGGCTCTGAGAATCTCAGGTGTATCCCAAACATAGCAGCCAATGCCCTTCATCCAGTTCAGGTCATCTTTGTAGAATACCTGAAAAAGAGACCAATCACCCCTTCAGACCACACCCATCTGCACACGGTCCTGGTAAACTTCATTGTCTAATATTCCTATCCTAGGTGGTCTTTAATTCATATACTGTTTCAGTTTGATGTATTTATCATGTTTGGACATGGATAATACTTTTCAGATGATATTGAACTGTAACTCTAGATGAAGAATGTAATATTGAAGAGTGAGACATAAATGAAAAGAAAATGGACCCCTGCTATCTGATGAGAAATTGCTTGGAGTTTCCCCTTTTATGGGGATTAGATTGCTCTGCCTGTGAAAGAGACGTGTCCATGTCAATCATAGAGCAAGTGCATAGTTTTTGTCTTAATCACAGTGAATTCCTAATTAAATTATATATAGCTGTTTTTCAACCCAGTGAAAATGAGACATTTAAGTGACTTTTGAGATGTGGCCAAATGTGGCCAATATGCCATGGCTTGCAACTGTGTGAGATGTGAGGAGGATCATCCTTATCAGTTTCTGAGGGAGACTTGCAAGTTTTTTAAGTGGAATAAAAACAAAGTTGAAGTTGGGGGCAGACAGAGGAAATGGTGAAACTCACATCGCTCAGGATCTCATTGGAGGCGCGAGCACGGATGATGTCGTTTTGTTCAGGGTGGCAGGTCCACTGGTGCAGGCGGGTCCGGTACTGCACATCACTCAGAATATTCTGGCAGCGCTTGGCCACCACGTGGCTGATCATGTCGAATGGGATATGCAGCTTAGTCTTCGAATCCTCATAGTCCTTGGTGTAGTGTCTCTGTGACGACACAAAAGAACGCCACGTCAAATTCACTGGGAAAGCCTGAGGAGTGCAGGAGAGAAAAAAGGTGGATAGAAAGAGAGAGGGAGGAGAACTAGACATTCTCTCACCATAGGTTTCATCTTCTCCACATCTGCGCACCGCATCACCTCGGGGAAGTCCTGAGCCATGTGCGCCATGTAATGGCCTTTGGCATGCTCATGAGCATCCAAGTATTTCACCTGAACGGGTACCACACCAAAGAAAACAGCAACAAACGGTCAAAACTTTACTGGAGACAGGCAAGTCTTTCGCTAAAATACCAAGGTTTTTTTTAAAGAAGATATACCATTACATGGTAGCTGATAGCTCAGCTCCTGCTCAGCTAAGATGGAAGAGCTGCTCACCTGACTGGCGAGCTCACGGCCGTGTTTGGCTCGCACCAGAGGGATGTAATTCTGGTCCAGCGTATAATCTGTGGCTTTGCTGCCATCCCATAACGACTTGTAGACTTTCTACAACCACCAAACAACATAAGAGAAAAAGAGCTGAAGAAAACCTACACTGTGAAAAAGACAGACAAAGATAAGCAAACGCAGGTGGATATAGTCTCTTTCCCGCTTTGTTTCCATGTGGGGCGTGACTGAAAGAAGCAATGTAAATAACCATTATTATTATTTGTCATAAGTATTTTTCATTTTACCTCGCTGAGGTTCTTTGCCACCTCCCTTGAGTGGGCTAGCTGGGGAGTGTCTTCAGACCCAATGAATCTACCCTTCTCCAGGTTGAAGCTCTCCTTGTACTTCAGCTAACAGAGAAAAGAAAACAAAGAAAGGGGTTTATAAACCAGTAGAGGATCTGTTCAAACATTTATAGGCTTTTTCTGTTTTCTTGAGAATACTTACATCACTCAGGTTGAAAGCATTGATCTTGGCTAAGACAATTTCTGGACGATCCACAATGAGGGTGAATTTCCCAAAGTTATCTATGGCATCCTTAGTGTAATGTCTCTGAAATGAAAAAAAGAGGTAAAATGGTGAAAAGAGGAGCCATTGTAAATGCGAAGCAATATAATATGATAAAAATGAAATTTTTAAAATGTCTGAAAGTAGTACATACATTATTAACGAGCTCCTGGGCTTTTCGAACTTTGACATGATCCACAGAGTCCATTGCTACCCAGCCACAGCCACGAATCCACTCCATGTCCGCTTTGTAAACAACCTGAAATGTACCACATGACAACCACTCATTTTCAGAGAGTAAATAATTTACTTTCAACATGGCAATTTCTATGTGACTGGCAAAAAAGTAACAGAAGCAAAATATGAATGTGCGTGCACACGCACACGTGCACACATACACTGTTATGATATCACACTCATAGAGTACACCATATATACATATTGTATACACACCATATATCTGGCCTTTAATATATAAAACACAAATTTGAAAGATAATAAAGAATCAAGGCTTTAAACTGATCACCACTTAAGCTGTTACTTACATCACTGTTGAGATCATAGGCTTTCCTGGCCTGGATGACATCATTCTGGTCTGGCAGGCAGGTCCAGTTGTGCAGGCGAGTTCTATAGTTGTCATCATTGACCTGAATCTGGCACTTTTTGGCCAGCTCAATGGCCAGCATGTCTGCTGGGAGGTTGAATTTAGTCTTGGACATGTTGAAGTCCTTCTTGTAGAGAGCATCGCTGGCAATCTTAGCTGAGTTCAAGGCCAACATGAGCAAGGGATCATCCTTAATGCTGAGTGCTCCAATGTGGTGTCCAACTTGCTTGCGGTATCCTTCATGGTATTTGTACTGTAACGGCAAACACCAGAACAGGCTAAGAAATCTGAAACATGTTCACCATTGGCATTAGAACATGCCATATGACCCTTGGCCAATGCGAGGTCCCCCACCCTGCTTCCCATGAGCACTCACAGCACTCTGCATTTGTGAAGCTTTAGTGCACCGCTGGATGCCCACGGCATCTGGGGGCATGAAGTAGCTTTTGGCCTTCAATTTGTCCCAGTCCATTTTGTACAGTTTCTGCAGAATAGAGGATATACATTACTATTTATATCCATGATTATAATACTAATAATAAAAATAATGATCACTGGTATAACAACAACTGTCGTAATTATTATAATGAACAATAATACGTGTCATTATAATAAGGTGTATACACACCTATTTATCATCAAACTCAAAACAATAAAGATTAAAAAATTTAAATTGTGGTATGAAAAGGGACTACATATAACTCAACAGTAAAAGAAAAAGACAACCAGAATTTACTATTAGAATAAAATAAAAAGCACTGAATTATGGAAATATTGTGTTTAAAAATGACTGATTTCTCCACCGAAGCTCCCCATCATTTCCTGTTGGAGGCAGCATACCTCATTGATGTTTTTGGCGGCCTCCCTGGCAGTTGAGAACAGAGGGGTGTCCAGCATGGTATACTTCAATTTGTCCTTGTGCCACTTCTCACGATATTTCGCCTGGCCAAAAACAAAACAAAGTAATAATGAGGCCTCACTGATTTGGAAACAGAGCAGGAACAGATACAGTAATTCTTTAGTTTATGCATATCAAAGAATCCTCACCAGTAAATTACAATTAATTTGCTTTTCTTAACCATCTGAAATGTATTTATGATTTCTTTTAGCATTTCTCTTGTTTATGAGATTGTGAAAAGTGAGCAAGAGAGAACTCTGCATTCTCCCAAGCTATAGACTACATTTCATGGCTAATAGGAGGTAATAAAGGGATAATTAGGGCTTCAAGATAGCGCTGTTGGTTTTTAAAAAGCAGAGTGAAATTTTCTTAATGAATTCTGTCCACTAACATCATTGAGGACGTCCGCAGCGTTTTTTGCACAGACTAAGTCCATCCTGTCGACAGGTGCAACAAACTTCTGCTCGTCCAGTTTGACTCGGTAGCCTCTCTGCGTGAGGGAGATGAAAAAGAAGATACGGTTCAAAAAAGGTTCTCACAAAAACTCACAAAATTGAGAAAATTCTTCACTGTTTGTAAAAAAAACAAAAAACAACTTGATCTAAAGCAAACAGCACTTACATCGGACAGGATACTCTGGGCATTCTTTACTTTGAGCACTTCTACGGACTCATGTGGGACCCACCCAATTCCCTTCAGCCACTCCATGTCTGACTTGTAAACCGCCTGCAAACAACAATACAAACCACCAGGGTCACCATTGCTTAATTTGAAGCACATTTATCACAGTCATCACAGTTTTTTTTATATCAGCCATAAACAGTCTCTCTGTTCATGTCTTTTTCACTTTTATTTTTTACCTTTGTTGTGATTTATTATAACACTCCATTATGTTTTTTTTCTGTCATAACTTATTATTTACCTCATTAATAAAATATCCTTTATTATGGAATTGTTACAATGAATCATTTCTTTAGCAAAACTGGCTGCACAGCAATATAAGTGAGATATAAAACTACAACAAAACTACAAATTTGATATTCGTGAAGAATGTTTTTATAGGTGTAAATTCATACAACACAGTTGATTGATACTTTATAAAGATTGTGGTAAACATACATCACTCTGTAGATCATACGCTTTCCTGGCCTGGACCACATCATTAGCATCAGGCAGGCAGGTCCAGTTGTGCAGGTAAGTTCTGTAGTTGGCGTCGTTGACCTGAATCTGGCACTTCTTAGCCAACTCAATGGTCAGCATGTCTGCTGGGAGATTGAATTTGGTCTTGGACATGTTGAAGTCCTTCTTGTAGAGAGCATCACTGGCAATCTTAGCTGAGTTCACAGCCAGCATCATCAACGGGTCATCTTGGATGCTGCGTGCTCCAATGTGGTGTCCAACCTGCTTGCGGTATCCTGTCTTGTATTTGTACTGCAAAGAAAGAGATTTATTGGTTCATCCATTTTCATTTTTGCAAGATGGAGGCACTAACTTTGCTCAGAGCACTAATGACACAGATGCGCACTTACATCACTGGCAATGTCTCTGGAAGCCTTGGCACTCAGGACAGAGATAGCATCTTGTTTAATATGATACGCCTTGGCCTTCTGGTTGTCCCAGGCATAAGTGTACATTTTCTGTTGAAAAAAATATAATATAATTGAGAAGTGTCAAACGATAACTGAGCTCAAACAATACGTCTGGTAGCCACAAAATTATGAAGAAATAGATATAAAATCAATTTACATACGTTGCTGACGCTCAGGGCATTGGCCTTGGCCAGCTCAATGGCAGGTGTGTCTGGCTTCATGTGAATTGTATTCTTGTCCTTTTCCCAGTTTGCTCTGTATTTCCTCTGCAAAATAAAAACAAGTGTTAAGACAACTGCTCTTCCTTGCATACTTCCTCCATTATTAATAATAATAAAATTGCTTAATCTTGTAACGTCAAACAACATTAGCACCTATGTTTGTGCTGTGTGCTGATTTATTAAAGAAGGACCTGTAGTCTTATAAGAGACAGAGGTGGCGTGGAGGACAGGGGTACACAAAGATGAGGGAGAGATAGAGAGAATGTGACAGAGTTAGGGTGAAGGTGTGGATAGCTGAGGGTTCTCACATCACTGATGAGTTCAGAATTTTGCTTGGACAAGACAAAGGCAGGAAGGTCAACAGCACTGGTGAATTTGATGGTGCTGGGGGGCTGCCGATAGAGCCGGTCATTGAGAATTTCTTGGGCGTTCTTGGCCTTGTTCACTTCCAGGGAGCCCTGTGGCATCCAACCACAACCACGTAGCCACTGCATGTCCGCTTTATATGCGATCTGTAATAGAGAAGCACCAGAAGTTCAGCTGAGCACTGAGGGTCTGAGGCACAGTTTAGCTGAGCACTGTGCTGGTACATTGAGACACATTTAAACTCCTTGTGTTGAACCCCACCATTGAGTTAAACTCAAAGTGCTGAGCTCTTGTGCTGAGGGGAAATTAACTACGTAGTGCTGTACGAGTGCACTGAGACACAATTAAGCTCAGAGTACCGTGCCTGTGTACTGAGCCATAGCATAAAAAAAGAGTTTCACTTACATCACTATGCAGTTCATACACCTTCCTGGCTCGGACCAAATCAGTATTGTCAGGTAGGCATGTCCAGTTGTGCAGGTAATTCCTGTAGATTATATCATTGATTTGGCGTTGGCACTGCTTGGCCATATCCAAGGACAGCGTGCCTACTGGGAGGTTGTACTTGGTCTTGCTCTTGTTGAATTCGTGCTTGTACAGGAGGTCACTGTATATTTTGGCAGCATTGACAGCATTCATGATCAAAGGGTCGTCCTTGATGCTGAGCGCTCCGATATGGTGTCCCTGCTGCTCGCGATATCCAGTCTTGTATTTGTACTGGAAGAACACAAAGAATTTGAAGTCTGCATGTGCATATTTCATTACATGTTCCAGGGGCATCCGGCTGTCACTGTACCATACCAGAAATCTTAATTTGGAATGTGAACGGTTTCAAGGTCAAGAAGGAAATGATGAGGGTCTTGACTGGTTAATTGATTCACTGATTGGAATGTGAAGTGTGCATTAAAACCCTGGGCTATTTAATATCAAGTAGGCTCACCAAGGTGAGTGTTATTTTTGCCAAAAAGTTTGGGGAGGTTTGAGGGATTTCTGCCCCTGATACATTTCATGCATTAAACCAACAAAGTCTTCACTTAAACTGCCTATAGTTTTAGCTAGAGCAGCTAAGCATTTTTCACCCCTCAGTTAGGTTATCTTAAGCCACAGCAAGCTTCAGGCCCAATTAAATTTTATCTAAATACTCCCACATTGAGAGACTCACATCACTGGCGATGTCCCGAGAGGTTTTGGCTGCAAGCACAGAGACGGCATCCTTGGGTAGGTGGTATCCCTTGTTGATAATATCAGTAAAGCCTTCTTTGTATTGTTTCTGAAAAAGAAAACAAAAAACCTTATGAGTATAACTGAATACTTTGCACAAATACTCCTATAAATCTTATATTTTTAACACAGTGCTTAGCTGGATATATACTGAAACAAATTAGATTAAGCACCTTCCTCAAGGGTACAATGGTAGTGTCATACTCAAGCCAGCAAGCCTGCAAGTACATCTCAGTTCCCTAACACATTTGAGTAATTAACTGTTTCATCCAGAATACAAACAAAATATTAACTGAAATATTGGCCAATATTAACCATCACACTTTCTGTTTCCATTCTGAAACCAATTTTCCAGTTTTTGAAAAACATCTGACAACATGGACATCACTTCAATAATAGAGGTTGCTTTTGTTCTAATTCATTTTGAGTTCAGAAAAAAAGCATAAAAATGGAAAGAGAGTGAGTGTATTTTTATATGTTAGAGTAATTCGCAGTAGGTACTGTAGTATAACACGTGTGTCATATTTGCGACCACAAAAAACTTTATTATGTTAAAGAACTCTGGTCAGTAATGTGCTGAGTTTACAGTAAGAGTATAATGCAATTAAAATTAGTATTCATGTACTTTGCAAGCTTTAGACAAAACTGTCTATATGGCGTTTTAACCTATACAGTATAGACTTTCAGGAAAGATTATTGGAGCATAAAAACCAATATAATAAGTTCATAAACGTAAGATGAGAAGTTCCCCATTATTTTAATTTTCTCCAGAAGAAGGATAGATGTGGGGTCTAACAGTTATGTGAATTGTGCAAGAAAAAGGAGCAGAAAAAAATATGCTACAGCTAATATTCATCAGCTTCTTCCAGTAGGTTCCTAGCAGTGAAGAGGCGACGGCAGGGGGTCCTCATACCAGGCTGGTGTTGAACTTATTCTGCTGGGCCAGCAAAATCTCAGGTGTGTCGGGCATAATGTGGATGTTGAGCTTCTCCTTATCCCAGACCTCACGGTAAGCTTTCTGCGACAGGGGAACATGGAGCATTTTCAGAAACAACAGATATAATTTCTTCAGCAAAAGAAGACTCAGCTCATTAGATCCAGGAGCGTCTACACTATTCACTCACTCTACCCTTTGGCGATGCGTGCTATACCTGATTCATTAAATGATTGCTGGCTTGAGCCAGAACAAAAGGCATGGCGTCAGTCTTGCTGGTGAACTTGAAACTGGTGGGGTGCTGGCGGTACGCCCTGTCACTCAGGATCTCTGCTGCTTTCTTGGCTTTCTCCACTTCCAGTGAGCCGGAGGGAACCCAGCCCACACCTCGCATCCATTCCATGTCAGCCTTGTAGACATGCTGAGGTCAAAGGTCAGAAATCAGAAGAAATTTTAATCAGACAATGTGGCAGCAAACACATCAGTAAAAAACAGACCAAGTTACAGTCTGAGGATACTGTCAGAATTTGACCTCAGTGGTTATGAATTTTTAAAGTACTTACATCACTGCGCAGATCATAGGCTTTCCTGGCTTGGACCACATCATTAGCGTCAGGCAAGCAGGTCCAGTTGTGCAGGTAAGTTCTGTAGTTGGCATCATTGACCTGAATCTGGCACTTCTTGGCTAGCTCAATGGTCAGCATGTCTGCTGGGAGGTTGAATTTGGTCTTGGACATGTTGAAGTCCTTCTTGTAGAGAGCATCGCTGGCAATCTTAGCTGAGTTCACAGCCAGCATCAGCAACGGGTCATCTTGGATGCTGCGCGCTCCAATGTGGTGTCCAACCTGCTCGCGGTACCCTGTCTTGTATTTGTACTGTAGCAGACAAGATTTATATTGTTAATGCTTCAGTGTCTATTTCCATCACACCCACCACAAATATTTAATGTTTACATTTAAACCCTTTAACCTCTAAGTTATTCATGAAATGATTTCCATGAAACACAAACAACTTGAATATTTTTAGCTGCGGGCCCTGACAGGAGCAGAGTGATTTTTGTTGTGTGAGATGCCAGTGGACATCTGATGCAGCAGCTCATCAAATTAGATGTAGATCCAAAGTGCTTTTCTTCATCTAAATGGCATACTGGTATTGGACAAGAGAAAATATTTTGTCACCAATCCTTGATTGGTTCAACAGTTGCACATACAATTTTCTTTTTATTTTTTTGACTGTTGACTGCTTACATATGCTGCAAATCTCCACTGTAACACACCTAGTTGTATTGACTATAAATCAGGCTTAAACTCATAGAAAGGCTGATGATTATTAGTCCCTCCAGGATTTCATGGAGTTTTATGTGATTGCTGCGATCAAAAATGCTTCATTTTGCAGTGGCTTTTCCCAAAAATTGCGATGCAATTTGCAAAGTTTTATGTGATTTTTTTGCGGTAAAATTGAGGGAATTGGCAAAAATGTCGAGGAAAAAATTGGTAGCCTAATTCTCATGATAAGACCACATTTCTCATGAACACCGTCACTTCCTGTTTTGCCATTTGTTTTGATGATGAGAGGAGAGGTTGAAGAGCCTTGCTAACTGTAAGTGAGGAGGTATTTTAATACAAAGTTTCTAAACACACTTTTGGAGTAAACCAAGTTGTATGCAGTGATGAATGGTCTTTCCCAGCGGGGCAACAAGTAACGTTACACAGGCTGAGCTACGCTATGCTTGCTAATTATGCTAAATAGCAGTGTTGATAACAGAGATTGTCCGATTGGCCGTCTGCCAACAAATATATTGTTTCATCAGAGAACAAATTTATTCACAAAATGGATCACCATTCAACGTTATTGAAGACTCCTGTGACAGATAAGTACTTATGATTACTTTCCCTAACCATTTTGTCATGAATTTCTTTATGACCGCAGCCCCTACAGACGCATTTTGCTACATATTTTTTAATATGCATTAATGCATATATACTGCTCTGGATTTGGACATTTCATGCGGAGAAATCAGGGGAATTTCGCAAAATTGCAAGCCCCCGCAAATATTGCGGAGTTCGGTTGAATTTGCATTAATTATTGCGATCGCAAGATTATACTCACATCACTGATGATATCTCTGGAGGCCTTGGCAGCTTTGATGAATACGGCATCGGGTTTAATGTCATGGCCTTTTCTGATTGCTTCTTCCCAGCCTTGGCGGTAAAGTTTCTGCAAAGAAGTTACTGCTGTCAGAGACGTTCAACCGGAGAAGGCATCCCAGGTCTGACCATGTAGCATGCAGAGGAGGACTGGAGAACCGTTTTAAGCTTTAATAACAGGGGTAAAACAAAGAATATCACAGCTATAAAAATATCACTATATGACTTTCTTCTGACAACAACAGGCCAGTAAGCCCATCAAGAAGTGCCTTCATTTTCTACTTCCTAGAGCATATCTAGTACTGTGACAAACTTGGTATGAACACATTAAAGATTTATGCTTTTACTACATGGCTTGGCAAGCTAGGCCATGCACTGACCATTCAATATGTAAAAAAAAAAAAGGACTTCTTGATATCAGCGTGAAATTTATGGTCAATTAATGTCAACCTGTGACCCCTTGCTCTGCTGGAAGAACTCAACGTGAAACATCTTTTGTCAGCTACTTTACTTCCTTTTAAGAATGCAAAAACTCTATCAAATGCAAAACCTGAACAAATAAAGCATCCTTATGTTTTCCGTGTAACTGTTAAAGTGCATACATGGAAGAAATGTATTGTCCTTTTTTGTACTTCTTCAAGAGCTTTGACCTTTATAAAACTGTCATGCCCAGAAGTGGACACAGTCTTGTAAATGTGGAAAAGGCTCTATGTGCTAGCATACAATTCTGAGTGTGTGGTGGTGGTGGATGAAGTGCAAGAGTGGGTGGAAGGACAGCGCAGGCTAACCTTGCTGAGGTTGGCAGCATTGGCCTTTGATAGAACAATCTCAGGAAGATCTGGCATCTGGTGAATTTTGAGCTTGTCCTTCTCCCAAGCTGCATTATACAATTGCTGTGAAAAAACAACAGCAACAACAACAGCAACAACACATACACACAGTGGATATGAGTTTACAGTGAGTTACACAGTGATTGGTCTGAGACTCTAGTGATACAAAATTACACATGATTCAATGTGAAAAAACATGAACCTAGACAGACTTATCTCCCACTGAAATTAAAATCAGTCTGCAAAGAAAGCCAGTGTTTCCCTTAAAGTTAACTTTTATTGTAAATCCTCAGCTCCCTGTTTATAATATGTATGCACATTCCCTTTAAGAAAAGATCGTAATTATTGCATGAATCAACACCTGTCTGCTAACCACTACCTTGAACCAATAAAATATTATCAACAGTACAAACAGCGTACATTTTCAAGTGGGTATATTATTTATTGCATATAGTCAATTCTGTTGTATTATAATTTTGATAATGTTTCTGTTTTGTGAAATTATAGCATATTTACAATAGCTATAAGCTTTTTTTAAAAATTCTCTTAATCTGATTTTGTATGAGGTTTTTAAAAAAATTTTTTTTACAAGATTGGAAGTAGCCCACAGACCTTGCTAATAATATCAGCGTTTGCTTTTGCCAAGACCATTGGCATTGCATGCATATCGCTTGTGTATTTGAAGGTTTGTGGTTTCTGGCGATATAGACGATCATTCAGGATCTCAGCAGCCTTCTTAGCCTTCTCGACATCCAGTGAGCCAACAGGCACCCAGCCTGTTCCCCGTACCCACTCCATGTCAGCTTTGTAGACAATCTGGGGTCAAAGGCCAGAGATCAGGAGAAAGTAGAGTCAGACAATGAGGCAGCAACCACAGGAGTCTAAAACAGACAGACTTCCGTGATGGAAAAATCACACCTTACAGTCTAAGGATACAATCGGCATTTGATTTCAGTATTTTTGACATTTGAAAGTACTTACATCACTGCGCAGGTCATACACTTTCCTGGCCTGAACAACATCATTAGCGTCAGGCAGACAAGTCCAGTTGTGAAGATAAGTCCTGTAGTTGGCGTCGTTGACCTGGATCTGGCACTTTTTAGCCAACTCAATGGCCAGCATGTCCGCTGGGAGGTTGAATTTAGTCTTGGACTTGTTGAAATCCTTCTTGTACAGAGCATCACTGGCAATCTTAGCCGAATTCACGGCCAGCACAAGCAAGGGGTCATCTTGGATGCTGAGGGCTCCAATGTGGTGGCCAAGTTGCTTGCGATAACCTGTAAGGTACTTGTACTATCGAAAAAATAACGCATGGAATGTTACCATGATGGCAGTTCTTACATTTCCATCACCAGACAATAACATGAACCATCTTTCATAATGTATTTCCTAACAACAGGGATGTCAAACGTATTTAGTGTTATCTAAACAACAGCTAAAGCAACCTTCTGCAGAGGAGATACTCACATTACTGGCAATGTCCCTGGAGGCCTTGGCTGCTTTTAAGGCGACAGCATCAACTGGCAGGTTATAGCCATTCCTAATAACCTCTTCAAAACCCTGTTTGTAAAATTTCTGCAAAAAAATAAAATAAAATCATTTATGTATGTATGCATGTATGTATGTATATGTTCTGTCAACCCATACAGAATTACCACTACGGAATAAGATGATTCTGACAGAGGGTGAATGTTTAAGCAAGTTCAACTTTCATGCAATTTTTGAAAATGAAGATAAATATCTCGGTATGATGTAGGGTAGAAATGAGAATTTCAGAGAATAGAGATTACGAAATGATGAATCAGTATTATACAACAGCTTAATACTTAAAAATACCAACACAACATTGTAGTGTAGTCACGTGGACTAATTTTGAACCAACTTCATTTGCCAAAGGTGCAGTATGTAAGTTTGTTGTAGAACACTTTTGTTAATATTTGGTTAAATTCCCATCACATACAATCAGATAGCATAAATTAAAAGGTCTATGAAAAAGGCTCTGAAATGAGCCACTCCAAAATTCACCATGCCTCAATCTTAACAAGCAATCAGGACAGCTCTCTACCTCGCCTGCCTGTCAATCATCCTGTTACGTTCACAGCACTGCCAGAGAACTGAACAGGCCAGGTGGGCAGAGCTACGCAGATAAGAGCAGACATTTTTCAAGTAAAATTTGATTAAACCCATTAGCTTGTAGCCGCGAAAGCAGCTGAGTTGATGGTGCGACTGGTGACAAAATAAACTGGCTGAAGTGAGCTTCCAAACGATGCGAAACTCTGGTGCTGACATCATACATTTGAAAGCTTCAAAACTATATTTTTACTCTCAATTTTGCATTGGACATACATATTATGAAAGCCAAGATATTGTCCTGCTAAAAGAAACCCTAAAACGGCCAATTAACATTTCTGAAATAAACATCGATTTCTAACTGATTATGATTGAATGGGTCACATTACGCCCTCTCTCTGCAGTACTCAGATATCAGGCAGCATGTGTGCCAGTGTTTGGAGGGAGGGGCTTTGGAGGGAGTGCTGAGGGGACGGGTGGAACTTCATTTTTTTTTTTTTCAAAATCTACCTCTCTCTTGCGTGTTTATCCAAACTTACATACTGTACCTTTAATGAATTATGAGACATTTACAGTACACAGAGCTAATGGGAATTTACAAAGCATGTATTTAAGAAAGTAATAATGGACATAAGATGAGACTGATTTCACACTGGAGAATGACAAAGTCTCTTGAAAGCAAAGTTAACTGTGAAAGGAGCATGGGCGTACCGGGCTGATGTTGAGTTTGTTCTGCCTAGACAGCATAATCTCAGGGGTGTCAGGCATGATGTGGACTTTAATCTTCTCTTTGTCCCAGACCTCACGGTAAGCTCTCTGTGAAACGGGAATACAAGCACAGTTTGAGAGGGAACTGAAAAAAAGAAATAAAAATTAAAAACAAGATCCCTTTTTCCTTGAGAAAAGTGTAATTTTGTGTATTTACAGTTGTTTTTTCATCTGCCAATTTATTTTCTTGGCAGATAGTGATCATATGGTGGCCAGTTTATTTAGAGAAGATCACATCTGACTATCCAATTATACAGCTGGACATTTTTTCTGAGCAAGGCAGGCTAAGCTACTGGCCAACTTCTCTGTAGATCAAGGCAGCACAGAGGCACACCCCACTAGCTGAGCTGCACAGTCACAGCACTAGAGGAGAGCACTTCCTGAGCAGCTTCTACTGGCTGACCACAGCTGCCCCATTGACTAAAGAAAGTTGTTGGTGTGCCATGTCCCCCCCCTGGAAGATTGTATGCCCAATTATTCACTGGCCTGCAGAGCTGCTGTCCAGTCAGTACTGGCATGTTTGAGATTCAATACCTGATAGTGGGGTGCATCCACAAACTAGAACACACTTATTAAGATGAACCACACAGTAGCCCCACAGACATCTTTTTCTCCACCTTTTAGGTGCATTGTGCACAGTACCTGGTCCATTATTTTGTTATTGGCTTGAGCCAGAACAAGGGGCATGGAGTCTGTCTTGCTGGTGAACTTGAAACTGCTGGGGTGCTGGCGGTATGCCCTGTCACTCAGGATCTCTGCTGCCTTTTTGGCTTTCTCCACTTCCAGTGAGCCGGCGGGAACCCAGCCCACACCCCGCATCCATTCCATGTCAGCCTTGTAGACATGCTGGGGTGAGAAATCAGAAAAAATTTTAATCAGACAATGGGGCAGCAAACACATCAGTAAAAAACAGACCAACTTCCATGAGGGAAAAACCACCCCTTACAGTCTGAGGATACTGTCAGAATTGACCTCAGTGGTTTTGAATTTTTAAAGTACTTACATCACTGCGCAGATCATAGGCTTTCCTGGCCTGGACCACATCATTAGCATCAGGCAGGCAGGTCCAGTTGTGCAGGTAAGTCCTGTAGTTGGCATCATTGACCTGAATCTGGCACTTCTTGGCTAGCTCAATGGTCAGCATGTCTGCTGGGAGGTTGAATTTGGTCTTGGACATGTTGAAGTCCTTCTTGTAGAGAGCATCGCTGGCAATCTTAGCTGAGTTCACAGCCAGCATCAGCAACGGGTCATCTTGGATGCTGCGCGCTCCAATGTGGTGTCCAACTTGTTTACGGTAACCTGTCTTGTATTTGTACTACAAGAAACAAGGACCAGTTTATTATGAAGATTATTTCAGACTGTATAATATATTCAGATAACAATATTTAGGTCATTATGTATAAAAATAAAAAGGATGCCAAAGTAAGAATAAAGAACATACATCACTGGCAATGTCTCTGGAAGCTTTTGCAGCAACAACAGAGACAGCATCATGACGCAGGTTATGGCCCTTCTTCTTGGCTTCTTCATTAGCAAGTTTGTACAGTTTCTGAAAGTAAAAACAAAGTGAACCATTTAAAATTGTACAACAATTTTTACATCAATTTCTAACATAATTGTGATTCTTTGTATCTTTTTACATGAAAAGCAATGCATATGTATATCATTGCAAACAAATTAAAATGGTGGAATAATTTTAATAGGCTGCTGTGTGTGGAAAAATGTCCTCTCTTCTGATTCATGGCTTACCTCACTGTAGATGATCTTGTTCTGTTGTGCCAGAGTTATTTCAAATGTGTCTGGCATGATGTGAATTTTGGTCTTCTCTTTTTCCCACGCTTCAGTGTACAAGCGCTGTAAAAATATAACTGAATTAACTGGAAATAAGTGAATCTGGTCACAGTCAGCATATGAATGCTCAGGATTCAGTACCTGATTGTGGGGTAAATCCACAGAGTGGAGAAATTTCTTATCAAGATAAGCAGCATAACTAGTCCACTGACATCTTTTGGATTGTGTACTGTACCTGATTCATTATTTTGTT
Organism: Anguilla rostrata; assembly: GCF_018555375.3. NCBI lineage: Eukaryota > Metazoa > Chordata > Actinopteri > Anguilliformes > Anguillidae > Anguilla > Anguilla rostrata. The sequence continues at coordinate 18,026,737 of NC_057947.1, forward strand.
GTTGGCTTGAGCCAGAACGAGGGGCATGGAGTCTGTCTTGCTGGTGAACTTGAAATTGCTGGGGGGCTGGCGGTAGTTCCTCTCACTTAGGATCTCTGCTGCCTTCTTGGCTTTCTCCACATCAAGCGAACCAATGGGAACCCAGCCTAAGCCCTTGAGCCATTTCAGGTCTGCTTGATATGCAGTCTGAGTAAACACACATCAGAAGATGCGAGAAGGTTAAAATCAAAATTGTGTGAACTGATCATGTTCTAGAAACTCTACTATGACTGAGAAGAAGACCATAGAGATTGTTTTAATTAAGTTGCTAACTATGTGCTAAGGTAATAGAGATACCAATCTTAATTTAGTGACAAGTAAAACTGAAAACAGTGAAGAAAATAAATACCCTAAAACACTTGAAAATCCATCATAGATAATTGGTAGTAGAATATATTCACACTTACATCACTCTGCAGTTCATACACATGTTTAGCATGAACAACATCATTGGCATCTGGCAGGCAAGTCCAGTTGTGCAGGTAAGTTCTGTAGTTGGCATCATTGACCTGAATCTGGCACTTCTTGGCCAGCTCAATGGTCAGCATGTCTGCTGGGAGGTTAAATTTGGTCTTGGACATGTTGAAGTCCTTCTTGTAGAGAGCATCGCTGGCAATCTTAGCTGAGTTCACAGCCAGCATCATCAACGGGTCATCTTGGATGCTGCGTGCTCCAATGTGGTGTCCAACCTGCTTGCGGTATCCTGTCTTGTATTTGTACTGCAAAGGACATATGGTTTAGTAAACATATGGGTGCTCTTGTTATAAAGTTACTGATAATGTTGCTTCAGTTGTGAAAATTAACATCACCAATTTAGGAAAAATAAAGAACTTACATCACTGGCAATGTCTCTTGAGGCTTTTGCTGCAAGAACAGAGATGGCGTCTTCACGCAGGTTGTGGCCCTTCTTCTTAGCTTCTTCATTAGCAAGTTTGTACTGTTTCTGAATTGAGAAATGAATCAAACCATATTACATTGCAAAGCAATCTTTATATCATCCTACAAAAGCTAAATGCAACAAAGTAACAATTTCACTTTTGAGCATCATATTTGTTTTTGCAAAAACACACTAATTTCATGAAATAACGGGCAATGTTTGTGGAAAATCTCCACAAACAAAATACAGCAGCTGAATCATTTAAAAAGGCTGGTATATACTGCAAAGCCACACCTCTTCTTTCACATGCATAGCTTACCTCACTGTAGATGACCTTATTCTGTCGGGCCAGAGTTACTTCCAATGTGTCTGGCATGATGTGCACCTTGGTCTTATCTTTTTCCCATGCTTCAGTGTACAAACGCTGTAAAAATGCAAAGGTCATTGCAAGCATTTTGTTCTTCTGTATTTTAGTTATTATTTGGAATTCAGCTTCAATTTTTAAAAGCAATTATAGTATTTATTTTGTAAATCAAAAAATTCCACCTACTAGTAAGGTATTGCATGGTTTTAAAGTGACATTGTTATGATACGATGGTGTTCATACCTTGTTGCCAATTTGTGCATTGGCTTTAGCCAGAACCAGTGGCATGTCTTCAGTTGTGCATGTGAATTTGAATTTGCTGGGGTGCTGGCGGTAGAGATTCTCGCTCAGAATCTCTGCTGCCTTTTTCACTTTCTCAACATCAAGTGAGCCAATGGGAACCCAGCCTAAGCCTTTGAGCCATTTCAGGTCCGCCTGATATGCAGCCTGAGTAAACACACATCAGAAGATACGAGAAGGTTAAAATCAAAATTGTGTGAACTGATCGTGTTCTAGAAACTCTACTATGACTGAGAACAAGACCATAGAGATTGTTTTAATTAAGTTGCTAACTATGTGCTAAGGTAATAGAGATACCAATCTTAATTTAGTGACAAGTAAAACTGAAAACAGTGAAGAAAATAAATACCCTAAAACACTTGAAAATCCATCATAGATAATTGGTAGTAGAATATATTCACACTTACATCACTCTGCAGTTCATACACATGTTTAGCATGAACAACATCATTGGCATCTGGCAGACAAGTCCAGTTGTGCAGGTAAGTTCTGTAGTTGGCATCATTGACCTGAATCTGGCACTTCTTGGCCAGTTCAATGGCCAGCATGTCTGCTGGGAGGTTGAATTTGGTCTTGGACTGGTTGAAGTCCTTCTTGTAGAGAGCATCGCTGGCAATCTTAGCTGAGTTCAAGGCCAACATGAGCAAGGGATCGTCCTTGATGCTGCGCGCTCCAATATGGTGTCCAACTTGCTTGCGGTATCCTGTTTTGTATTTGTACTGCAAGAGACAAAGACTGGTTTATTGTGTTTGTCCTTGTTACTCAGGTATCATCTTTTCTAGTGAGGAAAACAAATGTCCTTAAGCATTGTTGGAATTAAGAAAAAACTTACATCACTGGCAATGTCTCTGGAGGCTTTAGCAGCAAGAACAGAGATGGCGTCTTCCCGCAGGTTGTGGCCCTTCTTCTTAGCTTCTTCATTAGCAAGTTTGTATTTTTTCTGAATTAAGAAGCAACACAACATGTCATCATAACATTGCTCAACACAAAGCAAGTACAGGAAAGTAACAACTTTACCTATCAACATCCATTTTGGAATTCATTCAGTTACTTTGCGTGCATTTTTTAAAATGCGGTGCTTTTGAATATCGCTGCAAACAAACTAAAAAAGCTCAATAATTTTAAAAAGCTGATGTGTGCAGAAAAACCACACCTCTTCTTTTACGTGCATAGCTTACCTCACTGTAGATGACCTTATTCTGTCGGGCCAGAGTTACTTCCATTGAGTCCGGCATGATGTGCACCTTGGTCTTATCTTTTTCCCATGCTTCAGTGTACAACGAATGTAGGTATTAAAATTAATATATTAATATTTATATATATATATATATATATATATATATATATATATATATATATATATTCAGTTCCAATTTCTTTAATTCATTGAAATATTTATTTTGCAAATAAAAAAAATATTCCACCTACTAGTTAGGTATTGCATGAATTTAAAGTGACATTGTTATAATAAAATGTTGATAATACCTTGTTGCCAATTTGTGAATTGGCTTTAGCCAGAACGAGGGGCATGGAGTCTGTCTTGCTGGTGAATTTGAAGTTGCTGGGGTGCTGGCGGTAGAGCTTCTCGCTCAGAATCTCTGCTGCTTTTTTCACTTTCTCAACATCAAGTGAGCCAATGGGAACCCAGCCTAAGCCCTTGAGCCATTTCAGGTCCGCCTGATATGCAGCCTGAGTAAACAGAAGATGCGAGAAGGTTTAAATATCAAAAATATATGGACTGATCATGTTTAAGAAACTCAGCTATGATTGAGATGAAGAGCAAAGAGATTTTTAATTCAGCTACTAAATTTTTCTTAAGGTAAAAGTCTGCATATAGTGACAAGTAAAACTGAAACAAATGAAAAAATAAATAAATAAAAACAGTAAAATACTTCAAAATCCACACAGAGAAATGTATTCACACTTACATCACTTCGTAGTTCATACACATGTTTAGCATGCACAACATCACTGGCGTCAGGCAGACAGATCCACTTGTGCAGGTAAGTTCTATAGTTGGTATCATTGACTTGAATCTGGTTCTTCTTGGCCAGTTCAAAGGCCAGCATGTCCACTGGAAGGTGAAATTTGGTCTTGGACTGGTTGAAGTCCTTCTTGTAGAGAGCATCGCTGGCAATCTTAGCTGAGTTCAAGGCCAACATGAGCAAGGGATCGTCCTTGATGCTGCGCGCTCCAATATGGTGTCCAACTTGCTTACGGTATCCTGTTTTGTATTTGTACTGTACGAATCAAAGAATGGTTTTGTGTTTAAAAGTGTCTTTTTCATGATGTATTATGACATGAAAAAATGACATGACAGCAATGAGAAATATAATATAAAAACGTACATCGCTGGCAATGTCTCTGGAAGCTTTAGCAGCAAGAATGGGAATGGCATCTTCACGCAGGTTGTGGCCCTTCTTCTTTGCCAGTTCATTAGCAAGTCTGTACTGTTTCTGTAAGGAAACACAACATTAATGGCCATATCTCCAATCATATCATAGCATATAGAACATGTTTTCTCATAAAGATCCAGACTTGAGGGCCACATATGGAAGGCATTTATACTTTCCTTCAAGTGCGCATCAACAGTTTAATCCTCCATTATTCTATGTTATGGTGTTCAGTATAAAATGATGAAGCTCTTCCTCTGAACACATGGCTTACCTCACTGTAGGTTATCTTGTTCTGTCGTGCCAGAGACACCTCCATGGAATCAGGCATGATGTGCACCTTGGTCTTGTCCTTCTCCCAGGCCTCAACATATGCATGCTGCCGGAAATAAGTGCATTTGAACTACTGACACCTTGCAAGGAAAACACCGAGATATAGCCATCGAAATTTCTAAAATGTATACAATCCAACTTCACAAAATAATTTTTTTAGCAGGAATACATTATTGGAATGGGGATCTTGGATCCCAGCCACCAAAGCTCTCTCACCTTGTTGCCAATCTGCCTGTTGACTGTCGCCAGAGCAACATCCATAGACTGCATGTCTTTTGTGAACTTGAATTTGCTGGGGTGCTGGCGGTAATGCTTTTCATTTAAGATGGCTGTTGCCGTCTTCGCTTTCTCCACGTCCAAAGAACCAATGGGGATCCATCCAATACCTTTTATATAGCTCTCATACTCACTTTTGTACACATTCTGTGGAGATTATGGACAAAGAATTCATTTACATATAAGGCCTTTTTCTGATGTAAATCTGCCTACAGTCAAGCCGACCATAACAATAGAAACAGGTTGTATGTTTCCATTTCAGTTTATTTACTCTGCAGTAGTCACCCAGATACCTAAAATACTTAATTGAATCTCAGTCAAATGTCACACAAAAGTGCATTTTATGTTCATGGATTATGTTGTTTCCTCAGAGACAGAGAGGTTGTCCATTAAGCAGTACTTACATCACTTGCAATAGTCTGCATATTGCGAGCCAGCTGAAAGCTCATGGCATCAGGAAGAAGCTTGTTGGTTGGGATTATCTGTCTATAGCCGGCGTTGGAGACCACGGCAGAGGCCTGTTTGGCCTGTACGACACTGAGCATGTCCACAGGAGCATGGTACTTCAGCTTGGCCTGGTGATAGTCCTTTGTGTAGTTCCTGTCGCTTTGTATCTTGGCCACGTGCATGTAGTGCACCAGCAAGGGGTCGTCTTGCAGGCTACGGAAGCCTACGTGTTTACCCCTGGCTTGCCTGTAGGCTGACTTGTACCTGTACTGTAACAGAATAAAATATTTTTTGATTTATTCGGGGTTTTTAGTGACTTTCTGCACCACATCGTTGTCAAATTTCCTTGAAGCAACAAAATTTTATGAAAGCTTCGAATAGCTGTAGACATGTGGAATATAAAATATAATGAAACTTACATCACTGGCAATATTCCTGGAGGCCTTTGCTGCCGTAATTGAGATGGCATCTGGTTTGAGGTTATAACCTTTCTTGGCTAATTCCCCCATACTGGCTTTGTAGAGTTTCTGAAATGGAAAAAAAAATCAGAGTTTAGATTTTCTTGGTAACATAGCCCTTCCAACAACTCCGAAAAATACAAGCACACCACACACAGTTTCAGTAATGTCTTAATATGTACAGATGTGGGGGTACTTGTTGTGTAATCTGGAATTTACCTTGCTCATGGTCATTGTGGTCCCACCACACCTAGTATTACATTTCTCATAATATACAGTAGAGTACACACGGCAGCCATATATGTAGTAAAACTTACATCACTCATGTTGACTGCGTTAGCTTTTGCCAGAGCGACCTCAGGACTGTCTGGCATGATGTGGACTTTGAGCTTATCTTTATTCCAAGCGTCTGTGTATGCTTTCTGCAATGCAATGGTAAAAAAAAATTTTTTTTTTATAAAATTAATGTATAATTTTAACTAGACATATATATCCGAATATATATGAATATATTGCTTTCTGCCTACTGTATTTTACTCAGTACATACCTGATTCATGATCTGATTGTTGGCAGTGGCAAGAACTATATCCATGGAGTCCATCAGTTTTGTGGCCTTGAACTTGGAAGGATGAGTGCGGTACCTCGCGTCACTCTGTATCTCTCCACCGATCCTTGCAGTCTCCACTCCCAGTGAACCAATGGGCACCCAGCCAATTCCTCGCATAGAGCTGTTGTAATCACTCTTGTATTCATACTGGAGATAAAATGGCAATCAGATTGGAAATGTAGTTAGCCTTATGGTATTTATGACTGAGAACCTTGCCATAAGACAGGAAATCAATATGTCAAAAAGAATATAGTAATATTAGGTATGGCGAGTCATTCTCTCTTTCAGATAAAATAGTGATTTTTTAAAATTATTTTTTGTGTCACTACAGGGTAGTGCTTTTCAGAAAGTTACAACTCATAACTGCGTTCTAGTGCTTCACTTGTCAATGCACAGTGCTTTCCTAATAGACAAGGAGTGGAAGCAAGGATTACTTTGCCACTTAAACTTGGTGAGGATTTTTAGTTATTTAATGAGTCAGGGCCTTGACTTATTTTCTCATCTAAATGATTGCACTGTATCGTGCAGTCATTGAGCTGGGGTGCTGAGTATACAGATAATTGGGCAGAAAGAAAGATAGATTTCTAACACTCCAGTGGAATGTGCAACACACTCAATGGAAAGGTTGTCTTTGGAGGGTTTCGATCCAAATATTAGTTCGGTCCAGTTGTGGTAACAATTCATTGAGCGAGCCTGTCAGTTTCACCAGAATGATGGTGATGGCTGTGTCAATATGCCCGCTGAATAAAAGTGAAACTCACGTCACTGGCGATGTTGTTCATGTTACGAGCCAGCTGCAGGGGCATGGCGTCAGGCAGCAGAGTGTAATGGTGACGGATCTGTCTGTAGCCGGTGTTGGTGGTCACAGCAGAGGTCTGCTTGGCCTGTACGACACTGAGCATGTCTACAGGAGTGTGATACTTCAGCTTGGCCTGGTGATAGTCCTTTGTGTAGTTCCTGTCGCTTTGTATCTTGGCCACGTGCATGTAGTGCACCAGCAAGGGGTCGTCCTGCAGGCTACGGAAGCCCACGTGTTTACCCCTGGATTGCATGTAGGCTGACTTGTACCTGTACTGTAACAGAATAAAAACATTTTTGATTTATTTGGGGTTTTTAGTGAATTTCTTCATCATATCCATGGGAAATTGGAAATAAACTTACATCACTGGCAATATTCCTGGAGGCCTTTGCTGCTGTAATTGAGATGGCATCTGGTTTGAGGTTATAACCTTTCTTGGCTAATTCCCCCATACTGGCTTTGTAGAGTTTCTGAAACATAAAACAATCAGAGTTTAGGTATGATGGGCCACATCGCCAGTCCTGCAACCATGATTTGGGAAAAAGAGGATACCACACACAGTGCCAGGAATGTCTCATAATATATACAAATGCGGAAATGCCTGTAGTGTAATTTGGAACTTAATTTGCTCATAGTGATTGTGTTTATTGCATTCCCATTGCACTTAGTATTACACATTCTCATAATATGCAGTACAGACTGGTAAAAATGGTGGCCATACATGCAGAGAAACTTACTTCGCTGACGTTGACTGCGTTAGCTTTTGCCAGGGCGATCTCAGGACTGTCTGGCATGATGTGGACTTTGAGCTTATCTTTATTCCAAGCGTCCGTGTATGCTTTCTGGAAAAACATCAAGCAAAAATCATGATCAATCTAATGAACTACCACGAAAAGGAACTTGCTTTCAGCCAACTGTATTGTACTCAGTACGTACCTGATTCATGATCTGATTGTTGGCAGTGGCAAGAACTATATCCATGGAGTCCATCAGTTTTGTGGCCTTGAACTTGGAGGGATGAGTGCGGTACCTCGCGTCACTCTGTATCTCTCCACCGATCCTTGCAGTCTCCACTCCCAGTGAACCAATGGGCACCCAGCCAATTCCTCGCATAGAGCTGTTGTAATCACTCTTGTATTCATACTGGAAACAAAAAGGCAAAAAGAGAAAGAGTTAATGGTTTGATTTCCATGGTTCTGGAGCCTATGTATCAGGCAACCTATCATTCTAAGATAAATAAAGCATATTCTCTCAAATTATGTGAAAAGGCAAACAAGACACAGTGAAAGCGGCAAGTCAACATGTTCACTATATACACAAAAAACTGGTCAGTCATAGAAAATACTCTTGACTATATATTACTAAAGTATTGCACTCATAGACTAGTTAAATTTGGACTCCTAAAACAAGCATTTATCTTTTCACACAGTTTTACATTTATTGTTTTGCGTTGTTTCACAATGTTTCATTCCAAGTGCATCTTTCTTAGACATATCTTTACTGTGTAGAGTTATTCTGTTTTATGGCATGTTCTCTGCGCTAAAAACCTTACTATGGGAATGTGTTTTGCAAATTTTACCTGTGTATATTTAACATAATTCCCAGCATGTTTCTTAGAGCTTTCTAGCATAATTCTGAAAGCCCTCATTGGAAAGGCTTAATATTTAGAGTAAACAATGAAATAAAAACAGACCACAATTATGAGCTCTGTGGTTATATTGAGGAATGTAAATGCTAAGGGCTTGTTAACCCAAAACCAGCACTCCCTGCATGATAGCAGTCAGTCAGCTCTCAGTGCCAAAAGGAGGGGTTTCAGTCCCAGATGACCATTACACTTGCACAGTGATCAGAATGACGCAAATGCATAATACATGTGGATTCACAAGCTTAGCTTTACTTTCACAACAGAGGGGACAGGGCTACACTTACGTCACTGGCGATGTTGTTCATGTTACGAGCCAGCTGCAGGGGCATGGCGTCAGGCAGCAGAGTGTAATGGTGACGGATCTGTCTGTAGCCGGTGTTGGTGGTCACAGCAGAGGTCTGTTTGGCCTGTACGATACTGAGCATGTCCACAGGAGTGTGGTACTTCAGCTTGGCCTGGTGATAGTCTTTCTTGTAGTTCCTATCACTCTGCATCTGGGCCACGTGCATGTAGTTCACCAGCAAGGGGTCATCCTGCAGGCTTCGGAAGCCCACGTGTTTACCCCTGGATTTCTCATATTCTTTCTTGTATTGATACTGCATAATGGGAGGAAACATAAAGCAATGGCAGAAATGTGACTGTACGCTTAGCATAGTTCAACTGAGCAAAGGAAATAAATAAAGGTGATCATATCTGTGGAGCATCATGTTCCAAAACCTTTGTGCACACTCACGTTGCTGGCGATGTGTCGTCCCAGCTTAGCAGCAACAATGGGAATAGCATCTGGTCTCATGTCATATCCCTTGGCGATGTGTTTCTTCCAGGCATACTTGTAGACAGACTGTGGGGACAGACATGTTACCCTCTTTATTCTTGTACTGCATCTCCTTTACATCACTCCATTATAGGAGAAAAAGGATCATTACAAGCGATGAAACAGGGGAGCAAAAAGAACTAAAGTACACTAAATGGAGTACTGAGAATTCACACATGAAGAGAGTAGCCATGCTAACAAATGTACATTTAGCAAAAAAAGAGTCTTTGGAGGCTCTCTGTAGTATATGTGCACTGATCGCAGTGGTTGTGTTTTGTGTCCACTCACCGGGCTGTAATTTGCAGCATTGTATCTGGCTTGGAGAAACTCAGGAGCATCAGCAGGCAGGTTGTAGGTGTGCTTGACCTTCTCCCCAGAGGCCTTGTATGCAATCTGGAGGATAGGAAGAAATGTTTATTTGTGAAATGTGACCAAAAATACCTACATATCTGTTCACACCTGTACATACCCATCCACACACGTACATACCTACATACTCACATACATTAACATGCTATTATACCTGTACAAACCCTCATACAGTACATATTGACATACATGTACATAAACCTGCATGGAAATACTCACATACATGTTCAAACAAACATTAATTAACATACCCACTTAGCTAAGCTACATGGCCAAAAGTATGTGGACACCTGACATCCAACATCTCATCCAAAATTATGGGCATTAATATGGAGTTGGTCCACCCTTTGCTGCTATAACAACCTCCACTCTTCTGGGAAGGCTTTATACCAGATGTTTCAGCATTGCTGCAGGGATTTGCATCCATTTAGCCAGAAGAGCATTAGTGAGGTCAGGCACTGATTGGGTGATTAGGCCTGGCTCGCAGTTAGCTTTCTAACTGATCCCAAAGGTGTTGGCCGGGGTTGAGGTTAGGGCTCTATGCAGGACAGTCCTGTTCAAGGTTTCTTCCTATTTTCAGCCAGGGAGTTTTTCCTTGTAACTCTCACCCTAGGCATTCTTTTAAGGGGTTCAGGTCCACATCTCTGTAAAGCTGCTTTGTCACAATGATCATTGTAAAAAATGCTATACAAATAAAATTTAATTTAATTTTATAAAACACTCACATTGTCCAGCTGCTTTCTGTTGGTTATGGCTAACGTCATGTCCATAGAGTCCAGCGGGCTGGTGAACTTGAGGGTGCTCGGATGCTGACGGTACTTCTTCTCGTCCAGCACCTGTCCCGCGGTCTTGGCCTTCTCCACATCCAAAGAGCCAATGGGAACCCAACCGATTCCCTTCACAGACCCCTCGTAATCTGATTTGTAGTTGTACTGCAGAGTCAAGTACACACAACAAAACATGGGAATGATGTGATGGCTGGCAGTGGGTTTGGGTTGGTTATTGGGTAAAGGAACAGAGTTTGGGACTCACATCACTGGCGATGTTGTTCATGTTACGAGCCAGCTGCAGGGGCATGGCGTCAGGCAGCATAGTGTAATGGTGACGGATCTGTCTGTAGCCGGTGTTGGTGGTCACAGCAGAGGCCTGTTTGGCCTGGACGACACTGAGCATGTCTACAGGAGTGTGGTACTTCAGCTTGGCCTGGTGATAGTCCTTTGTGTAGTTCCTTTCACTCTGCATCTTAGCCACGTGCATGTAGTGCACCAGCAAGGGGTCGTCCTGCAGGCTACGGAAGCCCACGTGTTTACCCCTGGATTTCATGTAGCCTAACTTGTACCTGTACTGTAAGGTAGAAAAACATTCCACTTGTAATAATTCTGTGAATGCACGGCACCTTTATAACAGAATATCCAAATTGCAAATATATGTTCTGTCTTTTATAGTACCGCCAACCGTATTGCCAATTAACCCAAAATTCAAGCATCATACTTACATCACTGGCAATGTCTCTGGAAGACTTAGCAGCAAGAATAGGAATAGCATCTTCTTTCAGGTGATGACCTTTGAGCAGATCCTTTTTGAAATTATACTTGTAATAAGTCTAAAAAACATGAACAGAAAAACACAGATTAACAGCTTATACGAGTTTTAGCGAGTTTAGTGAGAAAGTAATTTCTTAACGCACCACATTTGTAACTCGTTCTGTATATTGGTACATCAGACTGCATTTATTGTTTATCATTCTAGACCATGTCAGTATTTACCTTTAACAAATGGCTGAAATGAGGAGGCGGTGTGTGTGTATGTGTGTATATACATTGTGTGTTTGTCTGTGTGTATGTGTGTGTGTGTGTCCATATGTGCGCGCGTGCTTATGTGCGTGCGCTTGCGGACACAAGTGTTTACCCACCTGGCTGATGTTGGCAGCATTATACTTGGCCTGGAGAAGCTCTGGTGTGTCTGGAGGGAGGTGATAGGTATGTTTGACCTTCTCTCCACTGGCTCTGTAGTCTCTCTGAAAGCACACATGCCCACGAATAAACGTGAGTTATATACAAAAACAGGTTTGTAACAAAGAGATGTTTTTGGAACTGAAACTGTGCAACTGAAACAGACAACATGATTGCACGTGCATCTGAAATTAAAGGCACTGACATATGTACATTGTCCCAAAGGGCTCAATCCTGTGCCAATTTGATAGTTTCCCTTATGAACGCTCAACTGGGCGACATTATTCCCAATAAAGGGCCAGCTGTACAACTGCAACATTTTATCATTACTTAATCTACTAATTAATTATACTGTAAGTATATATCAGTAAAAGTGGAAATATTAAATCCAAAGTATAATGCACATATTAGTGAACATTAGTGGATTATAGTTAATGTGATATTGATGAAAATGATCCGGAAGGTGGTGAAAAATATGCATGTGCCATTTCACTACATGCTGTACAGTGTTGACACATAGATTTTTCCCATAAAGGTGAGAAGCAGGCAGACTCTGCTCACCTCGTTCAGCTGCTTGCTGTTGGCTGCGGCCAAAGCCATGTTCATCGAGTCCAGTGGGCTGGTGAACTTGAGGGTGCTGGGATGTTGACGGTACTTCTTCTCGTCCAGCGCCAGTCCTGCGGTCTTGGCCTTCTCCACATCCAAAGAGCCAATGGGAACCCAACCGATTCCCTTCACAGACCCCTCGTAATCTGATTTGTAGTTGTACTGCAGGGATAAAATAAACACGCACCAAGAAGTGGGAATGACGTGATGGCTGGCAGTGGGTTTGGGTTGGTTATTGGGTAAAGGAACAGAGTTTGGGACTCACATCACTGGCGATGTTGCTCATATTACGAGCCAGCTGCAGGGGCATGGCGTCAGGCAGCATAGTGTAATGGTGACGGAGCTGTTTGTAGCCAGTGTTGGTGGTCACAGCAGAGGCCTGTTTGGCCTGGACGACACTGAGCATGTCCACAGGAGTGTGGTACTTCAACTTGGCCTGGTGATAGTCCTTTGTGTAGTTCCTATCACTCTGCATCTGGGCCACGTGCATGTAGTTCACCAGCAAGGGGTCGTCCTGCAGGCTTCGGAAGCCCACGTGATGGCCTCTGTTTTTCATAAATTCTTTCTTGTACTGAACCTACAGAGAAAATCCAAAGAAATGTTGGAACCGTATCTTTGTTTTTGTCACTGTAAACAGCAATTCAGTCAGAAAGGGTGCTGCACCTCAGTGTATGTAAATCAATTAATATTTGAAGCAAAAAATGTTAAATAGAAAGAAATTATGCACCTTGATCTCTTCTAAATGGGTATCAAGATAAAATACTAGAAATTATAATGTAGGAAATCATGCATTGTTATATGATTCATGTTATATCATGACATGCAAGGACATTACTGATGGTTTAATAGCGGAGTGTGTATATGAGGGGTGTGGCCTTACTTGAATGGGGATGTGTGTGCATCTGTGTGTCTGGGGGAGTGTGTTTGAGTGGTGTTGTTCATGCTGCTGAGGTTGATGGCAGTGTGTGAGTGTGTATTTGTGTGCATATGAGTGTGTGTGTGTGTATGTGTGTGTGTGTGTGTGTGTGTGTCATTGCAGTGGATGTCATCAGTGAGACTCACATCACTAGCTGCATGACGCGCTGCTTTTGCAGCGATGATAGGAATAGCATCGTTCCTCATGTCATATCCCTTAGCAATGTCTTTCTGCCAGGCATACTTGTAGTTAGTCTGAAAGAGATCATCAAGAAAGTCTGGCACATTTGGAACCAACGTTTAAGGTTTCACACAATTACTGCTTCTTGAAGAAGGGAGTTTAGGTGGAAGGGGAGAGAGCAGTTAGCCTTACGCACCTGGCTGATGTTGTAAGCGTTGACCTTGGCTTGGAGCAGCTCTGGAACATCAGCGGGCAGAGAGTATTTCTGATGGACAGCTTCCAGCCCTTTCTTATAATGCAGCTGTGAGGGGAAAACACAGTGGGAAATTAAATATCATCTAAAGGCCCACAACTTCAGATTGATGAGAGTGGTTGTACGCTGCACACATCAGATAGCAACGACTTAAGGACAGCAGCATTTTGAGTGAGAGAGGGGGGATTTATTAAGAGGGGGCACCTCCCCCTTTTCGTGTCTGTACTTCCCGCTCCCGTCTGCTGTCTGTCCTGGACCCTCGCTGGTGGAATGACCTGCCCGTGACGGTCAGAACAGCAGAGAATCTGACTACCTTCAAACGCAGACTAAAGACTCATCTCTTCAGGCTGCACCTCTCCCTACCCCTCCCTAGCCTATAGTTTAGCTCAATATACCTAGTTAGGCTAATACGATCACATTAGTTTTTATTTGGCAGGTTTGTTTTTGTCTGATTCTGATTAGGCAAATGTAATTTCAGTGCTAGTTTGTACTTGGCAGGATTGTTTGTTTGCTGAACAGGTTACTCTACAGGGTTGGAGTCCTGATCTATGTGGTCACTTCTGGCACTACGATCTTTACTTAACTCTAGTATGTTTCTTTTGCACCTCTGCACCTTGAACTAATGCACTTGTTGTACGTCGCTCTGGATAAGAGCGTCTGCTAAATGCCTGTAATGTAATGTAATTAAAGAAACGTATTTCACTTTGTCACTGCATGGGCCCCCTACAGTAGATTGAATAATGTACCTTCTGTCACTGCTAGAATTTAAGGCAGATGTAATGTTGTGTTTGTCACTTTGGTGAACACTAAAACTCACATCACTCCTTTGGATCTGGTTGACTTGGGCCTGGACCATCACAGGGTTGTCTTCTATGGCAGTAAAGGGGATGGTGTCAGGGTGCTGTCTGTAGTTCCTCTGAATGGTATGGAAACACATTGAGATGGAGAGGTTGCATTTTACAAATGCTGAAAAAGCACATCAAACCCAGGGAAAATAATTGATGGACCAATTTAGTTGTACAAGTATTTGATCCGCCACAATGATGGCCATAAAATCTCACATGGTCTCAATAAGGTATGTCCAACCAAACATTTTCCCTCATGTTCTGAAGTTTTCATGACAGCTAACAATTAGTTTTAATCTCATGTTAAATGTAAAGTGTCGATTGTATTTTTTTAGAGAACAATTAATTCCTTTAATAAACCTTTGGTAATATACCTTTAATAAACCATATTTGGCTTTGAATTCACCTGATAATAAGCATTTTGAATAAGCATGGCCGTTATTATGTCATACCTCACTAAGGACCTCAGCAGCCTTCTTGGCTTTCTCCACGTCCATGGAACCGTAGGGAATCCAGGGGGTGCCTTTGGTGAAGTTGTTGTAGTCAGACCTGTATTGATTCTATGGTAAGGACAAGAAAAAAAAAACAGCACATTAATTTCCATGCATGTGATAAACACAGCAGAGTCCTCCCCGGAATGTGAGTTTCCATGAACCAGGATGGCTGACAGTGCTCACCTCACTCTGCAGAATGTTGGCTTTTTTGGCGAGGTCCAGCGACACACTGTCGTGGGGCAGGAAGTAGCGGTGGTGGAGTTGCTTGTATCCCATGTTGCTGGCGATGCCCTGAGACTTCTTGGCCAGAGTGACCAGCATCATGTCCAGTGGGGTGTTGAACTTAGTCTTGGATTTCTCATAGTCCTTCTTATACTCACGCTGGAAGATATTTGTTAATAATAAAATTGAATATTTGTAAAGTGCAGTTTGTGAATTGTTCATAATAAGTACTGTACTCATATAATATATTCAGTAGTAAATAGGACACTATCAAACAATTCAGCAATTCATGGAAGACCATTCATTTATAAGCAATATAAAAAGCATTGGAATGTTTTCAACATTAAATTCTGTTCAGTAAGAGGAGGTCTGAAGCTTTGTTTAGAAGGTGCTAAAGTATCACTGTCTCTGGTGTCCTCAGGTAAATCATCCCAAAATGCTCATATATATTTTGAGAAGGGTCTTGCACCAACAGTGGACTTCAGTGGACTGAAGCATGAACTTCAACTTCACAAACAACTTTGGTGGGTCCACAGCTGCAGCTCGCAGCTCACAGGGGCTGCTAGGCCCAGTAGGGTGTGCTGTTGGATTAAGTTTATTCACACTGGAAAAATGGTGCCTGACTTACATCGCTCTGCATTTTGGCCACGTGGACGGAGTGCATGATCTTAGGGTCATCCTCAATACTGAGAGCGCCAACCATGTGGCCTTTGGCTTTCTCATACTCCTTCTTATACTTTACCTGAAACAAGAGAGAATGGATATATGCATGCAATTAAAAGGACAATTAAAAGTGAGCAACTGTCCAACCCTGAAATAACCACTGAGCTCTAACTTCAAGAGGCGGTGGGTCATAGGGCAAGATGTTATGCAAGATGTTCAGCCCCCTGTGAGAACATACCTAGTAACTGCTTAATCTGTTTTTTTTTTGCATAGAATGCAACCGGCCCCATTTCAATCCCTCTAACATGGCTGTAAAATGCTTGTCCTGATTAGGTACATTCTTTAAGTGCACAACATAAAAGTAGTCCCAGGTGCACACCAGGGCTCACTTACATCGCTGGCAATGTTGGTGTGGGCACGAGCCGCCAGGATTGGAATTGCATCGAACTTCACCTCAAATTTCTTGGCTTTTACTTTCTCCCAGTCATCCTTATAACATTTCTGAAAAAAAGGTCAACATGACATGCTTTTAAAAGCACTGATAGAGATGAAAAAATTTGAGCATAAGGAAAAATTGATATATTTAAACATATGATTGTTCAGAATGCACGCATAACCATATTATTGTTTAAATGAATGAAATTAGAACTTAAATGTTCTCTCAAATGGGGTTGCACTCACATCACTTAGATTGTAGGCGTTGACTCTGGACTGAACAAAGAAGGGGAAATCAGGAGGCAAGGAGTACTTAATTTTTTGCTTTTCATAGTCTTGCTTGTAATTGAGCTGAAATAAAAAAAACACACACACACAGGATGTTAGTCTGCTGCATTCTCCTACATAAGGGACATTCAGTACTGCCCTCTGTCCTTTGATTCATGTTCAGGGGTCTTATGCATCCATTTGGTTCATTTGGCAGGTGTTATATTGGCACCACATTTTAATAATAAAGATTTGTCATCATGGCTTATGTTGTACAATATATAAAGAAGAGGTAACCTCAACTTTTGTTTGTTGCAATATCATTAAGATCAGGCAGTTTCCCTGTATGTTGTTTGGTATTATTATCAAAAGTTTAGATTTTGTATGTTGTTATTTATAACCAGACATAATAATTAGTTACCTGTCTGAGGCAATACCAAATTGAACTCATGTGAAACTTACATCACTAAGCTGTTTGGCGTTAATGGCAGCCTGGACCTGGACTGGAGAGTCTGTGACTTGGGTGAACTTGACCGTGTCTGGGTGCGTCTTATAAAGCTTCTGAAAAGATAAATGGCAGACAACAAAGAGAACAAAGAGCATCACTCAAATTGTCATCAAGGAATGACGTATATCCACATATGAAGAGAAGACCTGCGAAAGAGGTCAGAGCTGAAAGCTCTCCAGGATCCCATTTTAGGATTAAACTCCAATGCTTTTAATTATTTCACACAATGAAAATATTTTTCAGAGACTGTCTGTAAAAACAAGCAATCATAGAAGCTCTTGGTCAAGAAGATGAATGCTAATCAAAGAGAGTTCTTACATCGTTACACTCTCCTAACTTCTTTATGGCTTCATATTCAGGACTTAATGTTTGAGGAAAGTAGCATTTTGTCTTCATGTCTTCATAATCAGCTTTATAATTTTTCTGAAAAAGACAAGAAAAAACACGTAAATTTCTTTAGGGTGCACTTGTATTTGTAAATTTGTATCTAAGGTACATGTCTACATTTATGATTATCGTTATTATAATTTTATCTTTAGTGAGTGCACTGTTTTCAGATTTTATGCAACGCCAGACACCTCTGGCTGGAAAAATGAGTGGCTTCTGAAAACTGAACTATACAGAGTTCTGGAGGTGAGAACGATTTGCACTTACCTCACTCTTGAGCTCCTCCATCTTCTGACAGTGTAGCATGTAGACATCCTCATAGCTGCCAATATAATGTCCCTTTATCTCACGATCATACTTGTCTTTATAATGTAACTGTGAAAGACAGAAAAATGCAATCAGATCACAGCACCACCAAAAATAATCTTTATTGATATTGTTTCTGTATTACGAGAGGCATACTTACATCATTGAAGTTCTTTAACACGCTGTCCATTTTGAACTTGGGGGTATCACAGTAGTTGATACTGGAACCTCTTGTTTTCTCATAGTTATCCTTATAAACTTTCTGTATAGAGAATAAAACACAACAAGCACTGATCATAAGTAAAGCGACATGACTCACATGTCTGATGTTGACTGATGACACAGTTGATGCCAATGACAAGACTCAGATCTTTGACTGTAGGACTCAGTTTACACTTCTGGGAAGTTTCTGATGGTTTATATCTAGTTTCCCTCAACAGAACAGCAGTCAGAACAGCACTTTATTCTTCTAACTTGCACTGCTCCTCATCATTAGACACAGGATTGGTTCTTTTCCAAGACTGGTTAAACAACATTATCATTGCTTAGTATTAGGTTCATAGATAAGGGGCCATAAATGTGATATAATCCACAGGTAATTCCAGAGATTTCATTTCCACCAAGACCAGTGCTACAGCTACCTTTCACACCTCACTGATAATCTTATGAGCGATCAACAAGAGCCCTGTCATTCCTCATGTTCTACTGCCTATCTCTCTGTGAACTGGCCTGTGCAGTACACTAGCATCCTAAGAAGAGATGGAGCAAAAAGCCAGCAGGTTTTTTTGGGATACCACCAGGATACCATGAGGATGTATATCATCATCATAGACATAGCATTTAAATATAGCACAAAGAGCACTAACTTTGCTGAAGGGGTTACATAGTTTGAGTGGCATTGATTTGTCAACACTAATTATTCTGTATGCTATTAAGGGTCATATAATGGAGTATATAAGTAACATCAATTAAAGCCAATACTGACTTTATTCTCCTGTAGAGAGACAAGGGTGTGTGCACAGGGATGGTTGCATAGAGGCATGAATCAACTATAAATGATGAAGCTTTTTTTGAAATCACAAACCCGTGATTGAACTGAAAGGGAGGCTCATTTGGCAAAAACGTACATCACTCAGAATAGTGCCGGCGTATCTCATCTGTCTCAGAAGGGGGTTTTCTGTGGCTGGGAGGACGTTGTAATCAGCATCAGCTTTGGTGTCCTCATAAGCCTTCTTGTAATTGACCTGCAGGACAAGCAGAGAAATAAAACATTATTACTATGGAAATGCACACTGTTGCTCACAGATGCTTATTAATGTTGATACTCACTGTGCTGGCATTGCAGCCAGCCTTCTTGTGTGTGCTGTACTCTGGAGTTTCCGTCTGCATGAAGTAAATCTGGTCTTTGAACTCTTCAAAGTCCGCCGTGTATTTTTTCTGGAGGGGAAACAAAAATAAAGGATGCCATTGTAAAAGCGGGAGGGGACAGGTGGGCATCTAGAGAAAGGAACAGATCAGCTCATTTGAACTAGCTGAGATCCTCATGCAACAAACATAAAGTATGAAGCAAACCCGCACAAAAATATTCAGTTTCACAAAACTACAGACCACTGTAGACAAATTAACCTAGCTAACCTAACTAAGATATGCCATGGCACTATATTTTTTCTGTGGACTCCAGGGTAACACTTACATTGCTGAGGTTGTCCATCGCCATTTTTCCGACAGCCACATCAAAGTACGGCGTCTCACACCACTGGCCTTTAACGTGCTTGTTATAGTCCTCATGGTACTTCAGCTGAAACAGGAAACAGATATGAGAGATCAGGGTAATGGTCAGATATTTTTCTTGTACATTGTAAAAAGTAAAAGACAATAAAAATCTCAGATGATCCATGATGCTCTTGTAAAGAGACTGTGATTTCAACACTATGTCATCATGAGGTTGCTGTGATGTCATGGATGCCTTAGCAGAGGGAACATTTGGGGTAAGTACAGTATTGGGGTGGGGTATGTGTAGTACAGGAGTACAATATAGGGGCAAGCACAGAATGGCGATATATAAAGTATTGGGGAACAGTACATTGCAAAGTGAAATACAGGACTAGATGCACTGGGGTGAGATATGTGTTGTATGGAAGGGTACAGTACAGGGATTAAGACAGCACAGGGGTAAATACAGTGTGGTGGTACAGTATATGGTTTAGGGCAGTACAGGAGTAAGTACAGTATGGAGATACAGTATAGGGGTTTGGGAGGTACGGAGGTAGATACAGTATGGGGGTACAGACAGCACTGGAGTTGGAGTGTTGTACTCACATCACTGCGCTGGGTGAACACTTTTTTGGCCAGTTCCACATCTGGAGGGTCAGCCAGTGAAGTGTACTTGGCCTTTCGCTCGTCGTGACCTTTCTTATACTGTATCTGTGGGAGGCGACATGCAGGAGACGTGTGAGCTGTCAGTTTGCCACTTTTGCAAAAGGGCAGAGGTAGGTTGTGGCATTCGGTTGTGGCTGGTAGGGAGTACTCACATCACTGATGATCTCCTGGGCCTTTGCCACACGGCGGAGCTCAGGGCTGTCGCTGTAGGGGTAGTACATGGTCTTATCCTCGTCCCATGACTCCGTGTACAGTTTCTGTGTGAACAACCAGACACAAGCATCCATTTTGCATTCCGTCTCACCAATAACCAACATGGCAATTTAAAAGTATAATTTGTACCCTTAAGGTTTTGCTGCATATGCACATGGAAATACTATTATGAGCTGGATTATTATAATGAGCACTAGATTATAAATGAAAAAAGCAATGTGCAAACGCAATGTGAAAAGCATCAGAATCTTAAAAAAGATTTTAGCTTCTTCTGGTAGAAAATGGCTGTCATTCAAGGTAGCACCATTACTGCACTATGCCCTTTGTGAGCAATACCTTGCTGTAGTTGGCAGCATTCTTCACTGCCAGGACCAGCTCTGGGGCATCTGGGGGGAGCAGGTACCTGTCCTTAGTCTCTTCCCAGTTTTGCTTGTACAGAACCTACAGCACACCAGCACATTTACTGTCACATTACTCAACAGAGTAACAAACATGTCCACTGGCACTCTACTCCACACGGTGGCTTTTTACTTCCATTCTGTGAACAACACTGACACACTACCACACTCCAACACACACCAATACGTTTACAGTCCAATACAGATCAACATATTCACTGCCACACTGCAGAACATAGTTATGTACATTTACAGTTACATGGTTATCTCTCTTTATTATCTCTCTATTTCAACAAACTCCTACCAGTAAAATAATGTTTAGTATAACATGTTTAGTATAGGCTATGAGAAACTCAAAGAAGTTCTCAGTGAATCATGCTGATGTACAAAATCCAGAATCACTTACCTTGCTGACCAGGTCATTGACATGCTTTGCGTGAACAATTTCTCTGGCCTCGCCATCGTAGTTGCACTCCTTCTGAGATCTCAAACCATCTATGCGATATTTCACCTTTAAGGCAGAAGAATAGACCAGGAATCAATCAGGAACCTATAACCTGCAACTAAATACCTTTGCAGAAAATAAACCGAGCCAGGCATGTGCTATGGATTGTATCTTTTGAGTAATAAATGTGAAGTTATGGTCTTAAAAATAAGCTAATTCCACAGAGATATCCCTTGATCCGAAGTGGTATGTAAAATGGATGTGTAAAAATCTGTTTCTGAGGTGGCTGGTGGGGGTATTTTTGCAGGATGTACACACCTCACTCAGCTGCTCCTGCGCCTTCTTAATCCTGATCATCTCAGGGGTGTCAGACGTGATTTCATAGGGCTGGCCTTTGGTCTTGTCATAGGTCTCGCGGTACTTGTTCTACAAGGCCGATGGAACAACACCAAAAAAACAACAAAAACAAAAACAGAAGATCAGGTTTGAGGATCACTTGAATAGGGAAGGACAAGGACAGGTGTGCTGGATCCAGGGGGTGGTGGGGACAAGCAGCTTACATGGCTGAAGAGGTCCATCATCTTCTTGCTGTGGGCCAGGTAGGGAGTCATAAACTTGGAGGTGTCCACCTTCACCCTCTTCCTCACCTTTCTTGTAGGGAGTTCCCCTGTCTTCTCCTGAGGAGAAAGCAGTGATTAAGAACCATCGTGTGGCGTATGACAGACACAGATACCAACAACAACTCTGATGCAAAACCACAAACACAGTGATAAAAACATGGCATGGAGGTAAATATTAAGTGCTTCTACTTAGCAAGATAAATATCAACTGCTATATTCTTACAGTAAAAAACAATGTGTCCATCTTAGCATTTATGTAAAGAATTCATCCACATACTTCCAACAGTAAGCCATAACTCAAAACTGAAACTGAACTCAAAAATAGAGCAAAGGCTGCAGAAATACACTGGATTTACATGGTAAATAGGGACTGAACAATTATGTTCCTCATGTAATAAATGTATTATTATAATTGTGTTATGATCATCTTTACTTACCCATAACAGCTAACCAAATATAAAAAAGACATTTAAAACAATTCATCACATCACGTAAACATGGCAAATTTTGTCACTTGTTCTGTGCATTAGTACCTCAGAAGTGGATACACAGCAAGACTGCAACACAAGATTGGTAACACAGTAAATGGAGCAGCAGCCATTTTGAGATGCCAGCAGCAGAGAATGTTAGTGTGATTAGACCATGAATGCAAGGGACCAGGTTAGCAAAAACAACCTCCTGCTCTTATACCAGCAGACCAATCAAAGCAGACAAGGAAATGACTGAGCGCAACCACGCTGAATGCACCTTCAGCTCATGTGCAGACACCACGTTGCTAGCATTAGAGCTTACTAAGCTACATAACAGCATTCTGTTTTGGTAATGATCTGAGACGTTTGCGAGTAGTAGCTGGTTTTGTGACTAGCGTCCATGTAGCTGGAGAGCTAGGGTGTGCCCTGCTGTGAGAATGACAGACAGCCATAAAATAATTTAAGCCTTGCGTGAGAATTCAATCGATGCGTTTTATTATTTTTAAGTAATGTCCTCAAATGTATGGTGTAAAGGTAGACCCAAAACCAGCCCCACTCAGCACAAAGCACATTCTGTAAGCAGCAAAGAAGCATCATTTTCAGCATTGTGAGAATCCTTCATTTACCTCTGAAACCCATGTTTGCGTAATGGTCTGCGTTGGACCCTCCTCAAAATACTATAAATATAGGACAAACTCCAGTCATTCAGAATGAGGATAAAGAATAAGAACAATTAATATGCTACTGCATATTGTGATTTTTCCAGCTCTGATGCACAGAGGGCATTAGTGTAGAGGTTTGTTTCCCGAGCGACTATACCAGCCACTTTACAGGTCTGTGTCATAGCCCTGAACACTGAGGAATCAGATATAGTCCTTACAGACTCAGAAGTATTCAAATATTCCTGGAGATATTGACTTACACAGAAGTCTCACTTCACATCTCTGTTATCAAAATATCTTTGTTGATGAAGATGCAAAACAAAGCTTTTCTGACCCATTATCTTGCATGCGCTGCGCTACCTGAACTTCATGCTTATTGGTGCCATGTGTCTGATCTACATTAATTCATATTCAAAGTGTAATATTAATAGACACTAGTTAATAGTAGAAAATGAATCACACGTTTAAGCTCTTGGAGAGGGTAATCTTATAGTCAATGTGGATACAGATACCACTAACCAGTTACTTTTGAGTGACAGAAGCCCTGGGGAATATCTGGTTGCTTGATGACTTTATGCTTGATGTAATTATTTATCAATCCACTGTGACTCTCATTGCAGGCTTACGAATAGGTTTCCAAAACAGCTTAAAATAGCGATGAGCTATTTGGGCTGTAAGGCCCACCAAAATGTTTATATACACAATATACAGTGCCATGGATAATTACATAGAGATGAGACATGTCATGTCATTGGACATGATGTCACATTACAAATGAACTTACAAAAAAAATTTAAAGTAGCTTCATAAATGAACAAGTACATTGATAACCAATAAGACCTCACTGATGGGGACTGCTTGGATATTTATTGGTAGTTCCAAAAGGGATTTTGAAAGTAGCAAGAAAGTCCACCATTCAACAGCATCATTGTTCATTGTTTCCAACATACTCTGTGATTAGTGGAACACCTTTCTGGAGATATCACAATCATATCCTTATTGTATTATACCTGCATGCTGGCAGGAAGTGAGTGGCTGCAGATTACGCCTTTAAGAGCTGTTATTTTAGACAATATTCCACTCTGAAAACTGACCTACAGAGCAGGATGCTTGCTGCCTGCAGCCTGCACCTATTTTAACTTTATGACTCTGAACGATGCTGGTGGCATTTTAGCACTCTCCATTTCAGAACCTGACACTGATGATGGGACAGTCCGCAAAAAACCTCCAAATGTCCCTGCTTCCTCTGCACCGTGCAAGGCTATGACACAGAGGCTGCGCTGCCAGAGCTGAAAACTCTAACACACTTTGATTCACAATATGCCAGATGTAAGGGGCTTCTGCCTTTTCATCTATGGAACTGCAGAGACACGAACGCACAAACACATGCGTTCTCTTGCCAGTTGAATCATGTTCCACCACTGCGTCCACTTGCAAATGAGGAGAGATACAGTTCTGCAAACTGCCAGGTGTGTGTCTGCCTGTAGGTCTGTGTGTTTATGCCTACAGGTGTATGAGTCTGCCTGTAGGTGTGTGTGTTTATGCCTACAGGGGCATGGGTCTGCCTGTAGTTGTGTGTGGTTATGCCTACAGGGGCATGGGTCTGCCTGTAGTTGTGTGTTTATGCCTACAGGGGCATGGGTCTGTCTGTAGTTGTGTGTTTATGCCTACAGGGACATGGGTCTGTCTGTAGTTGTGTGTGTTTATGCCTACAGGGACATGGGTCTGTCTGTAGTTGTGTGTGTTTATGCCTACAGGGGCATGGGTCTGTCTGTAGTTGTGTGTTTATGCCTACAGGTGTATTAGTCTGCCTGTAATTGTGTGTTTATGCCTACAGGGGCATGGGTCTGCCTGTAGTTGTGTGTTTATGCCTACAGGTGTATTAGTCTGCCTGTAGTTGTGTGTTTATGCCTACAGGTGTACGAGTCTGCCTGTACTTGTGTGTTTATGCCCACAGGGGCATGGGTCTGCCTGTAGGTGTGTGTGTGTGTGTGTTTATTTATTTGTTAAATTTAATGCATTGGCAATAATGTGATTTTTTTTCAAATATTTAATTTTGAATATTTGAGAGATGGCAGCTCTTTGGAAAGAAAGAGGAAAGAGAGAAGTTTACGGAGGGAAATAGAACAACTCTGAAGACAGCCCTGTAGATTTCACAGTTTATTCCACAGTTGTTTTTTCCTTCTCCCTCACCCTCACCTCTGCACCCCCCCCCCCTCCAATAGCACCTCCCAGCCTCCCTACCAGACTGCAGAAGTGAGAGATCAATGCAATGACCTCACAGACTGTGATTTACTGCAAATGCCTTCTCGTCTGACTGCTCCCTGCTTTGCAAAAGAGTTCCATTTCCATATTAGTATCCCAGCCAGGACCTGCCCCTCTCCCTGGTTCCACTTTAGTATCCCTGCCGGGACCTGTCCCCTCTCCCTGGGTCCACTCTAGTATCCCTGCTGGGACCTGTCCCCTCTCCCTGGGTCCATATTAATATCCCTACCACCACCTGTTGCTGCTCTATGGGAACTGGTCCCACTGAAAATATTCTCCAGAAAAATCCAAAAGAAGTGCATTATTTGAGTGATAATCCATTCACAGCATCTGATAATGAAGTGTCCTATCCACTGGATAGCAGAGAATCAGCATGATACACTATTGAATATACCCACACCTCAGCATACCTATTATGTATGTTTGTGCCAGATTCATTTTAGGCAAGATATGTAGAAAAACTCTGGTACTGCAGTTCCATAGATTCAGAAAGACAAGCCATAATACTGTACATTAAAAACAATCAATCCCATGAAACCAGAAACAAATGCTAAAAATGGAAGAGTTTGTCTTAAGTACAAGTAAGTAAGTAAGAGTGTTTCTCTCCAATGTATGGGTCCAAAATATGTCACAATGGTGTAATAGCAGAAAACTAATGGCATTGAGTCAGAAAACATTATCTGGACACAAAGCATGTGAAAGGGTAGCTTTTCCAGAGCTGTTACAGAATCCTGGAACAGTGTGTAGCTGAAGGTAAAGGCATGTACAGTAATGTGTAATCTTGGACTACAGTTCTACTTTGACTTTAGAATAAAAAAAGAAGAAAAAAAAACAGATTAGGATTTCTAAAAATAGCTTCCTGGGTGATCTGCTTTGTACATGGGAGTGTTACTTCGCTGAAAATGAATATATTAGCAAAAATAAAAAAATAAATAGAATAATTAATAGATATTTATTTGGTAGTGATGTAATATTAGGTCATATTTTTTTAATCAAGTAAGTATTAGTGTTAAGATGCAAGTACCATATGTAAGTTCCACTTATATATATATATATATATATATATATATATACATATACATATACATATACATATACATATACATATATATAAAATAATAAACAAACAAAAGTATGAGGCTAAATTTTAACCCTTTTTAATGAGGAAATAAGAGATTAAACTGTTAACTTTCTGCTTTCACTCTTCCATTTAGCATTTGTTCAGAAGCATATCTGAATAAAATGAAAGAACTGTAAAAAAACACACATTATATTTGCACAAGTATACAGACGAAACAAAACAGCTGTGAACTTTTAGGGAAAGAGCAGGAAAGGCACAGTTGCTAATAGTGAGACAAGTGTTTATAAATAAACTCATTACTTGTTTCAGAGTCTCATTTCATAGAGACTGACCACTACTGTGTAAATAAATACTGTCAACAATTATATGTAATTGGGTAGCCTAGACTGTTGAATCCTGTCATTTTACGAGTAAGGCTGTTGTAAAATGCTTTAATATGGCTTCATACCATAGATTAAATTTGTGTGTGTATTTTTTATTTTTTATTTTTTTTTTACTGCTTCTCAGTTTTTAATGGTGATTTCACTTGCGGCAGGCATTAATTCAAAATTTACTCAAAATGATTTACTCCAGAAAGTTGCCTACAAGGGGAAATATTCTGGAATGGAATGGAATTAACTGGTAATAAACCCTTCACCCCGGAAATGAAGTTTACAATAACGGTTCTAACATTCATTGAGGTATATTTTGTATGGTATGTACAAACAGAAATGTCAGATAAACATTTTCCTGAATTCCATCTATCTTTTGGCTTTTGTGCATAAAGTCGAGTGTTAGCTGAAGGTATAAGTGTCTCTTTATGTGTATGGAGGTCATCATCAAATGCTGATATGGGTCTGGGGAAACTGGGAGATCTAGTAGAAATGAAAAAAGTGCCAGATGTTTTATATAAGAAGTGATTTACGTCAGGGTGGATGCTTGTCTGCATGAAAAAAGACGCCATACTGAAACAGGATCTAACTTTCTCGCAGAAGCCTGGTTTGTGAAATGCTGACCTGGAAATTATCAGGAGTCAGCTATTCATAGGTCACTCATACCTGCGGGCATAGCTTACCTACAGTACCAGGGTTCGAGTGAGGCACAGTCTGAGGCCCAAATTATTGCCCTACATTCTGTATCATAATCATATGAAAAGGTGACAAGTGTATGTGCCTGTGATGTGGAGGGATACGCTGGACAGAGAAAGAAAACTCACCTCTATAAGCTCTTCCTCAAACTCATCATACTCTTCCTCTATTTCTTCAGTCTGCATGATTATGCAGCTTCAGAGACTCTAAAAAGATAAAAGACATTAAGCTGTATTCCTCTTTTCACAGGATAAGAACACACGGCTGCATTTGTACAAGTCCTGGAGGCTACAGAATGATCTTCCTTTCTAATGTAAAGGGGAAATATCGGGTGACTTATACTGTAGGGATTTTAAAATGATTTCAAAGTTCATTAATTACAATTCAAACAGCAAGCATGAATCCTTCTATAACGTTTCATTTATTGCTTGATAGAGAATTAATGCAGAATTATGAATGATGGAGATATTTAAGTTTAAAAACCAAAACGGCATTAAAAAGAATGCAGGGATGCTGATGGATTAAATGACAGAACTTACCGTTAAGGTGAAAAAAAAAATCCAAAAACTTTTTTTCCAGCAGCTTTACAGTAAGGAAGCTGCTCTCTTTCCATCCACCAAGGGTCCCAACAAGTTTATTCCACTTTTGTGTTCCAGCAGTTCTTCAAACCTAAGAAAATTAATAAATTAATAAATTGTTCAATTACTGCTAAAGAAAAACACCAGAGAATCCACTGGGGAAAAAAGTGTAAATTGACTGAATTGAGTTGGAATGCTGTCTGAAGCCGGAGGCTTTGACACCCAAAACCTCAGGATCTGCAGCTCGGGGTGAAGGGCCCTGACAGCTGCCCCAGGGACCCTCAGATATTTGTCGTGTCAGCTAATGCCAGTGCCTGATTGGACGGCCTTCTTTAGCAGGGTGAGCTTCAATGCCTTCTGAGGCTGCAGGTTAAATATAGGAACGTTCTCCACTCCCTTTTTTAGGACCAGTCGCAGGCATTCCCTTCAAAAATGATGAATTCACTCATTTCTCAAAAATTAAAAAGATGAAAACAAGGGACAAGGGGGATTAATAAAATCCTGCCCGCTTTTGCGTAGGTTAGGGGCATGCCAGGCGGGCGTCGGCAGTGACCCAGGGTGACCTGCACCTTCCCAAGAGCGGTTGCCGCGCCGATAACGAGATCGGGCCTCATCAAGGGCACCTTTAGTGAGCTTTTTCTTTTCTTTTCTTTTCCAGTGATTTCCAAACCCAGGCCATGCAGAGAAAAAGCACAGAAGAGAAAAAGGAGATTGCTCTTACCAGTGATCCTAAGGTTAAAAGGTTTCTCACACCCCCAGAGCCTCCACAGCTCTTCCCTCCAGAGAAACTGTGGGCAAGAGCAGCAGGCCACCCCTGCTTCACAGTTATCATGTGGTCCCATGGGCCAATCAGAGAGTGGCTCTCTCGGGTTTCAGGGGGCTAAATATACCAAGTTAACACCTGCTCAGCAAATCCATGAAGAAAGGAATATTAGGGAAAACTATCAGGGGCCTATTAGACTTGTTAGCAGAAATCCAAACACACGTACACAACACAAAGCAAGATATATGGCATTTAATGAGTGTCAGTACAGCAGTACAGCTTGGTTCGGTTTTCTGGCTGAAACTTCAAGACCAAGGTACACTGAGAACCTCTGAGGTGAACCTACAGGGGTTTAACTGGAACCAGAGCCACCTAGGAACGGGGGAACATGAAATCTGTAAGGACAACTTACTGTCCTCAGTGCTTACAGCAGTCTGGATATCTCTCTCCCTCCCTCTCTTGCTCTCTCTCTCTCTCTCTCTACCTTATTCTCTCTCTTTCTTTCTCACAGTTCATTTGATTTCAATGGCACTTTTTCTCTCTCTTCTCCATTTGGTCTTTTTCTTCCCTCTGCCTCTCTGTGATTCTCGTAAGCATCGATGTACAGTGTAACTGGAGAGGACAGGCCTTTGTAGTGATAACTGTCATAATAGTCACTGTACAGTGTAACTGGAGGGGACAGGCTTTCGTAGTGATAACTGTCATAATACTCACTGTACAGTGGAACTGGAGAGGACAGGCTTTTGAAATGATGACTGTCATAATAGTCACTGTGTAGTGTAACAGGAGAGAACAGTCGTGTACAGTAAAAACTTCCTCTGTGCACATGTCGACAGCTGCCCTCTCTAATCTGACCCTTTGAAAAATACCTCAAGGGTGAAGTAAATAGAAAGCTGACTGTTCTCTGTTCTAATGGCAGTGAGCATGGAAGTCCCCAAACATTTCTTCCCTGTGTGAACAGCTTCCTGTGATCAGAAGCCTGAGCTTCATCTGTGAATGTATGCTGAAGAGCCGATCTGCATGGTTTAATCTCACAGTCCAAAGTTTACATGCACGTGTGCCATTAACTGATTTGTAGCAGACAATACAACAAAATAACACATACAGCAATGAGATTGGACAGCAGTGTAGGAAAACTGTGGTGGTAACACAAATCAGAATATATTTCTATTTAAAAGTAAATTGATTTGTTTGAAAGAACATTTTTCAGTGCTTGTTAAAAACAATATTAGGAATATTCATGGTATATACGGTAAGTATAGTCTGCATCAGTGGCCAAAGAATCTGACTTTGTGAACTAATAATGCATTTTTCTTTGAACAAATATTTAGTCCTTTTTCAGAAGGGTGTACGGTAACGTTAATGTACAGTATGTGGTGTTGCTGGGCCAGTCGGGGGGAATCTTCCCTCTGGTCAAATAACACCAAGTGCAGTGATGTGGACATTGTGCTGTACGACACACTGTATTTCCAATGAAACATTAAACCGAGGTCCCGACTCACAGTCATTAAAAAATCTGACATTTATTACAAAAACTAGGGGGGACCCTGTTGTCATGGCTAAGTTCCCCAGCTGGCTCTCTCAACCTTCCATATGATCATCTCCCAGTTTAATAGGCTAAAAACCTTTCTCCTTCAACCCTCCTCCACCTCAGCTGATGAGCAATGAGCATTCTGGCACAAAATATCTGCTGTGCATCACCCAGGTGGATGCTACACATTGGTTGTGGTTGAGTAGGGCATTGCCCTCATCACTGTAAAGAAAGCACTAAGAAAAAGATTTAGAAAAAGCACTATATAAATGCAAGCTATTATTCTTTTTTTTTTGTAGTAGTAGTAGTAGTAGTAGTAGTAGTAGTATTAATAGTAATATTATAAAGCGCATCTGTTAACAACACACTGTGTGGACCAGTGTGGTCATCTGGGAGAAACAACCTCCACATACAGTCTGGACTCACTAAGCAAACAGCTGTGGTGCAGTGAGTGTGAATTACAGCGCATCATGAATTTTCTTGTGAGGCTGCTCTGTTCTCTCTCTCCTGTCTCTTTTTCCTCCCTGCTTGACTGTCACGTCAACACAGGGGACAAGTGGCAGCCAGGATGGGGGGGGGGCGGGGGGAGTTGGGGGTCGGTGGAATCTGAATAGCAGTGACAGCTGTGGCTCATTTTCACATTGCTGCAGACACACACACACACAGAGTGACTGAGGACTGCCCCTTTTGCAAATAGGGGTTTGGGCATCTAAAAAATGCAGAATCCTGCTTTGAAGATTTCAAGTCCCCTTGAATGGTTGTGGTGGGATTAGACATGCATACACAAACACTTACTGTATAATCTCTCTCTATCTCTCTCTCTCTCTCTCTCTCTCTCTCACACACACACGCGTGCCCGCGCGCGCACACACACTCACTCAGGCTTACCTTCTCTCGCACACTCGCTGCAGTCCCAGGCGGGATGTTTTTAGATTCCAGCTCCGTGACTTGGCCTCCAGGTTGCTGTTGACTTGATGAGGAGTAATGGCCCATCTTATTTACAGAACTTTAGGTCATATCAGCTGTTCTGTTCTGGCCAATTACTTCACATTTGCATTATTCATATTCGGCATGTAAGATCCTGATTGATCTCCCCACAATCACCAACTGTGAGGATTATATAAATAAGTCTCATCTGCACTCTTTTAAATTGAAGGGCTGACTAAACTGTGCATCCAAAACTGGGGAAAAAGCAAAACACGGGGCTTCAAATAAGTGATGTACTGTAAACCTGAAATACAAGCTATGTTCTTATACTCAGCATAAGAACATCTGTGCAGTCGATTTCAATGGTGACGGATAAACCTGTGCTCTCAAATCTCTGTTGTCCCCCTCTAGTGGTCACAAACAGTGCCAAGTTGTTCTTTTATTATTCTTGCACACTCATCTTTCACTCACTCTCTCTCTTGCTCACACACACACACACACACACACACATACTACATCCCCCTGGGCACATTATATACAAGATTTGCCATTGAAAAAAGAGAATAGTTTTCTGAGCATTATCCACACGCACAATAGTGACAGTCCTCTGAGTGGAACAGCGAGAGTTAAATATCATGAAATAGAAACAAGAGATTGTAATTCTAGTTAAATTTAACCAAAAACCAAATACTCAGTCCAGCCATGTTTTAAATAGCTTCAGTGATTAATGTATGAAGTTTTTCCGTGTTTCTTTCCTACACTTGAACCAGCATAATCATCCTACTCTTGTGAGTTACTGTTGTGAGCTGAGAAATCATGGCATGCATTTTGATGGACAAAAATGTCTATATATTTGACTTAGGCATTCCTAAATTAACAATACCATCAAATACCTGCCAGTTATGTCCATTACTACTTCTGTCACAATAACTGTCGGTGACCTACAACTGTCAGGGTTAACAATTGGCTTCCAGTCAGATCTCAGGGGAGAAACGCTATGACTGGCACGTGTGCTGACAGCACAGATTAGAGAAGTCCCATTAGGCAGCTGAATGACAGGGCAACTGGGCATATCTCAACAATGCCCACGTTCAGCTACGCCGCCACCCAGTCCAACATTCTCACACCATTAACACAAATGCCTGAGAGAATGTCACAGATTAGCAGGGCAGGCACTGAGCCACAAGGGAAACACAGGTGGTGTGGGAAACGGCCTACGGTACTATGCACAGTACAAAATGCTCAGCAGCAGTACAGCCAAAGTGTAGTAAAATGGGAGGGGAGAAGGTTTAAGTCATTCTTGAACATGTTTGACATTAACTACTTCAGTAAAGTATCCAGTTGTGTAAATGGACAGTATCTGTACGTAAATATGTTATGTTTCTCTGGACAATTGAGCCTTCTAACAAAGACA
Organism: Anguilla rostrata; assembly: GCF_018555375.3. NCBI lineage: Eukaryota > Metazoa > Chordata > Actinopteri > Anguilliformes > Anguillidae > Anguilla > Anguilla rostrata. The sequence goes on from NC_057947.1 coordinate 18,059,306, forward strand.
TAATGTAATGTAAAGCAGTGGCTCACCACCACACTTTTTTGAATTCATTCTTATTCTCTTTTGGTGATCAGTTTCATTTTCTTGGTTATTACATTCATTCATGCTTGCAAAGCCTGAGCAGCTTAGTGATTCGATCCACATCAGCTGTAACAAAAAAGCACAAATTGAGTTTACTTCAAAATAATAGAAACACACAGGGATTATGTACTGAGGAAAACCTGCATTGTGGGGAAATAAATATTTGTAAGGCCACAGAAGAATAATATACAAGGCTTTATTTATGTACTGTACTTCAAAGATTTTACTTGAACCAGATTTAAATTATATATATCCACTTCCCATAAAATCTAGTTTATGTCATATATTAAATTACAATAAAAGACAATATATGCATGCAGAGCTGAATTTCCATTTAAAACATCTTCATCACAACAATGCTTTTCTGAAATTAGATTTGAATGTCTGGGCGTTGCTGGGTAACAGGTAGACACATGACTGCACACATTTGCATAGTCATTTTTTTTATTTATTCTTCCTTCATTAAACAGCATGCCTATAGAGAATACTGAGGGTAACTTTGGGTAAACTGTGTATCCTTAGGGGAAAAAACAAAGTCAACAGCTAAATCAAACCAAATGACTTCAAATTCAATTTGGTACGCCAGGACTGCCAAATAGGGTTAGTAGACACAGGCTGCTGTGAGCTCTACCTGCACCCGCACATGTATAACAGAAGTGGTGGAATCACCTGAAATCCAGGAAAAAAAACAAATACAACTCTCAGCTATATAAAATGTCCAGGAGAAGCAAAGAATTCACTGAGGTCCATTTATGTACGTTGGCATTCCTGCTGGCACATTTAGTTCTCTATTTATTAGACAGGGACAATGTATATCATAAATGTTAATGCACCCAGCATATTGACCTAGAGTTATCTGAAATGCTCCTTTTCATCTGTAGTCCCTGTGATGATATAGAGTGGGACCCACCTGAGGGTCACTGAGACACTGAGGATCAGAGACAGCACCAGATTGGGCCAAACTGCCCCTCTCTGACGCACCATTTCGGGCCAAACCACCCCTCTCCGACCCACCACCCTGGGCCAAACTGCCCCTATCTGACCCACCACCCTGGGCCAAACTGCCCCTATCTGACCCACCACCCTGGGCCAACCTGCCCCTCTCTGGCCCACCACCCTGGGTCAAACTGCCCCTATCTGACCCACCACCCTGGGCCAACCTGCCCCTCTCTGGCCCACCACCCTGGGTCAAACTGCCCCTCTCCGACCCACCACCCTGGGCCAAACTGCTCCTATCTGGCCCACCACACAGGGCCAACCTGCCTTTTCTAAACTACCAAACTGGGCCGATCTGCCCCTAAATGAAACATGTCATTCCTTTTTATTAATTTATCTGATTTGGAGTTTCCATCCTAAGAAATTCCATATGAAAGCGAGAGGTTTCCAGTTTCAGTAGCAAATAGAATACTACAAGGTACCCAACTGGGCGAAGTCAGAGAAAAGAGCATTTCCTTTAGCAGGAGCCAGCCTAGGTAGAGTCAGAGAGGGGTGGTCCCAGTGGGAGGGGCCAGAATGGGCTTTGTCATAGTTGTATAGCTGTATGGCACCTACTCCTTCGCCTTCTGAGAGCCAGAGAATTGGTGGGTGTGGTTGTTGTGAACACACTCATTGGTAGTTCTCGTTTGATGTCATCAGGCTGCGACGCTTGATAGGGGAATGGCCTCCTGTGTGGTTGCTGCTTCTGATTCTTTGGCCCTGCAGGAGGAATGCATCACATCGGTAATAACATCACAATTAAACAAAATATTAAAAATCTATCCTGTGATACTGGAGCACTTCATGAATTTGCTTTAGTCCTTTTTATTCTGTAACTTGAACAGGGTGGTGAGGTAGGCGATGGGTGTGTTCCTGTAACCCGGACAGGGTGGTGAGGTAGGAGATGGGTGTGTTCCTGTAACCCAGACAGGGTGACGGGGTAGGAAATGGGTGTGTTCCTGTAACCCAGACAGGGTGACGGGGTAGGAGATGAGTGTGTTCCTGTAACCCGGACAGGGTGGTGAGGTCGGGGATGGGTGTGTTCCTGTAACCCGGACAGGGTGGTGAGGTAGGGGATGGGTGTGTTCCTGTAACCCGGACAGGGTGGTGAGGTAGGGGATGGGTGTGTTCCTGTAACCCGGACAGGGTGGTGAGGTAGGGGATGGGTGTGTTCCTGTAACCCAGACAGGGCGATGGGGTAGGGGATGGGTGTGTACCTGTAACCCAGACAGGGCAGCGGGGTAGGGGGACAGCACGGTGGGGGCCAGGTTGCGCCCCAGCAGTGGGTTGAGCGGGGTGCAGTTGGAGGTGTGGGTGGCACGCCAGTATGCTTCCATGTACTCGGCCAGGTGCTCACACGCGTCTTCCAGCTGGTTTTCATCTAGGATGATGTCAAACATGTCCTGTGAGTGAGAGGGAGAAAAGCAGAGATGAGCAGGGGCTGAGTGAGAGAGACAGGGGATGAGTGAGAGAGATAGGGCTGAGAGAGAGAGAGAGATACAGGGTGAGTGAGAGAGGTGGGGAATGAGTGAGAGAGGTAGGGCTGAGAGAGAGAGAGAGATACAGGGTGAGTGAGAGAGATAGGGGATGAGTGAGAAAGATACAGGGTGAGTGAGAGAGATAGGGCTGAGAGAGAGAGAGAGAGAGATACAGGGTAAGTGAGAGAGATGGGGCTGAGTGAGAGGGAGAGATACAGGGTGAGTGAGAGAGATGGGGCTAAGTGAGAGGAAGAGATACAGGGTGAGTGAGAGAGATGGGGCTGAGTGAGAGAGTTGGGGGTGAGTGAGTGAGATAGGGATGAGTTAGTGAGTTATGTGAGATTAGTGAAATGAGTGAGTGTTGAAAACAAGGATAAGGGTAAGGGCTATGTGGCTGACAGTTGAGCTAAAAGAGCTAAAGGACAGATGACAATCATAGAGTATGGAGCATGAGGGAAAGGGGGGAGGGCAGTAGGTGGGGCTTGCAGGTAAGACAGCACACCGGTGGGCACTGCGCCAGCTTGTCCGCTGCCACCAGCTGCACATTCAGGTATCTGCTCTGGGACTTCCCTCTGGACTTAATGAGGCGCTGCAGGACCTGAGAAAAACAGGTAAAAGACAGATGGACACATCCATACTCATCGAGAGTAAGATCTGCAGAAAGGGCAGGGGGTTCTTTCAGTTTGTCCAACTAGTCACAAACAGCTTCTGGGATTCAATCAAATATTAAGGACTTCCTTCAGAAACATTAAAACTGATTTTACCAGATGCTTTTCCAACAATAGAAGACCTTTAACTGTACTAAAACAGACTGTTATTACCCAATGAGAATACAACTGAGGACTCAAGTCAAGTGAGGAAATGTGAGAAGCAACGTGGTTTAAAAGTGTTCATTTCCGCATGCATCCAGGAGAGGGCAGCACTGACAACAAATTGCCAGTAAAAAGGCGCTGTAATTTACCTTTGGAGAGGACACTTTGACATGGACGAGGATGGGTGCTAGGGACGTCTTCATTAACTGCGCTGGATGGTTGATTGTGTCGGCATCCAACACGACCAGCTGCAAGGACCTGCCGAGTTCAAAAATCCTCTCCACTTCGCTCTGTACTTCAGCTATGAGAGACAAAAAATGAGCGCCCATCCACACTAAACTCACACAATCAAATATAATGAAGTGCCACCTAAGCCTGGCTCATATTCAGTGTGCTGATCACCCAATGGCAGTCTTTTAGAATAAAGCTTTCACTTAAGTAATTTCACTTGTGGCACTCAGCATACACATAGAAGAAAAAAAATACAGTGCTCAATGGTTCTCTGACACTGACATGTGTAAAATCCATGCAGTACTTGCTGAATACATAAAAACATGGACTTTATTTAACAGCCTAGTTGAACCTTACAGAAGGTGCCACAAAGTTGAAAATAAATACTATTTTCATCTAACCTTATTTTATGCACTATTCTCTATGTAGTCAATTGCTCTGGCAAAGAATGTTTGCTAAATAAATGAATGTAAACGCAATGTGTTCACTGGGCTTACCTATGCTGGTCCTGGTGTTGGACCGTTCGATGATGGCCCTCTTGCTGGGGTTGTTCAGAACTGACCGCTTGGCTAGTGATATGTCTGCTGTGACTCTGGTTATAGATATTCTACAACAGAAAACAAAAAACATACTGCACATAAATGCAGAGCTACTGAAATGATATGGTGACTTCATCCTTATGTGAGGTGCTGGATGGCTCATGGTTAAGGAACCACGCTGTGGTGAATGGATGAGCCTCAAGGCCTTGGATCAAATTTGAATCCAGACTGTGCCAGTGCCCACCATGGCTGGTAATTCCACAGGGCGATGTGCAATTGGCGCTTGCGCCACCCAGGGGTTGGAAGGGTTCAGTTGTTTAGGGATCCACGTTCAAGCTATCTAGCAGCCACCACTGCTGCTTGAGGCCGATGGACTGTACGTGAAAGCAGCATATGAAAGGTCATCCTCCGACTCCACTCTGTGCAAGCTTATTTCAGCCTAATCTAGCAGAGCTACAGTACAAACCAACGCACTGAAGTCTATGGAACGGTTTGAGCAAGAGGTTTTATTTGTTCTCTCAAACATTGACCTTGCGTAATTATCCACCTATTATACTAAGCCGATGTCATTTAGATAAAGCGTAATTAAACTGATCCCTGGAGGAATGGAAGTACCTTACGCTTATAAACACAAAGGAAGGTCTCAGCGATCTGCTATATGGCTCTGTGGCCCAGCCAGCTCAGAGCCCAGCCAGCAAAGAGCTTTGCCAGGAAAAGGGCCAAAAAGACACCTCACCTGCCATCGAATCTGTGCTTGAGGAAGTCAAAAAGCGCTTTCTGCATCATGTCTGTCACCTATACAGAAAAGAGAGGGAGAAAGCGATGTAGAAAGAGAGATAATTAAATTGGAAATCGGTACACATTCAAAGCGTTCTGAAATGATGACAGTTTGACTAGCTCCATTCATTCCCAATGGCTCAGCCAGACACAATACATGGTTGAAATGTGGAAGCACTCAGAATGCCAAATATATTGCTTTACTACAATTGCCAAAGAGTTTGTGTGATCATAAGGGAAGGGGAAATGTTCATGTAATTATAGACTTAGCCAATGGAAGGGAGAGAGAGGCACTGTCTACCTCGTATCCCTTAAGCGATGGTCCGACCAGAACCACAGGCCTCATAGTGGGGACCACATCATAGGGGGGGATGAGTTCAGCCTGCAGGGGAAGATACTGAGTGAAGCACAGCCTGTTCCACCATCAACCAGCAGGGGTTAGCCAGATAACGCATGGCTGTTCCACCATTACAATTGCAAGTGTACATTTTAAAATCACAGGTACATTTTGAACATCCCAACCTGGAGGAAGTTATCCTTCTTTCTTAGCAAACAGCAAGACACTTGAATCACAGCAGCTAAGTTATTGTCTTTTTTCGTTTGACATGTCTTTTCTACATAAAATTTGCAATTATTTAATTTAAATTGGAAAATTGGAATGACTTGAAATTGTTACTTGAATGATGTACTGTCAGATCATCATTAATTATTTGATGATAAAGTGGGATATTTATGTCCAATACATTAAACAGAGATGGTGCATTAGTGCAAGCAGTCCCACAGCAGGTGTATAAATTTAATGAAATATACAATACATACACTTTATTTTTCATACTCACCACTTTCTGCTTTTGTTTCCCTATAAAGAGAAAGAAGGAAAAAAGTTATTTTATTGAATGCTAACAGGAGATGTTTTGTGCTCAAGCCTTAATGAACACCCAAACATCTGCCAGGTTCCATGGTTTTGGTTTCATGCTGAGATTAAAGTTTTAAACCACTCCAACAGGTAGGAGTACCCTAACCAAACCCTCTTTGAAGGCTATTTCAATTTTCAATTATCATTCTGATTGTTAGAATATAAGGACAGCATAATTCTTGATGGACAGCTGAATCAATGACAGCCCCAAATGCAGCCTGTCCTGCAAGTAAACTCACCTGTGGAAGAAGGGTTGGGTCTGACATTGCTGGAAACCATCTCTCCCAGACTGGAGGAGGAGTTCCCACTTGACTTACCACTGTGTAGAGCAAAGAGTACAGTGTTATTCCATCCATCCATCCATTTTCTAACCACTCAATCCAAGTCAGGGTAGCGGTAGCAACAGGGCAAGCTGAGGAGCCCAGACATCCCTCTCCCCAGAGACTTCCTTCAATTCTTCACAGGGGATCCTAAGGCGATCCCAGGCCAGCCTGGAGATATAATCTCTCCAGTGTGTCCTAGGTCTGCCCTTGGGTCTCCTGCCAGCTGGACGTGCTGGAACACCTCCAAAGGGAGGCTCCCCGAGGGCATCCTAATCAGATACCTGAACCACCGCAACTGACTCCTCTCAACATGGAGGAGCAGCAGCGCTATTGCAAGTTTCTCCCAGACAGCTGAGGTCCTCACCCTATCAAGGAGGGTAAGCTCCACCGCCCTGTGGAGAAACTCCAATTTTGGCCGCTTGTATTCGCGATCTCACTATTTCAGTCACTACCCATAGGTAGTGACCATAGGTGAAAGTAGGAATGAAGATCTTCTGGTAAATCGAGAGCTTTGCCTTTTTGCTCAGCTCCATTTTCACCACCACCATCTGATACAATGCCCGCACTACTGCAGCTGCTGCACCTATACGGAGCTCGATCTCCTGATCCTTTTTAACCTCACCCGTAAGTAAGACCCTGAGATACTTGAACTTCTCCACTTGGGGCAGTTGCTCCCCCTCACTTAAAGGGGACAAGCTATCTTTTCCCGGGAGAGGTCCACGGCCACAGACCTGGAGGTGCTAATCTCCATCCCAACCGCATGACACTCAACTCCGAACAGGTATAGACTAGTGCTCATCACAGGTCACAGTACGATGAGGCCAAAAGGACGAGAACATCCACAAACAGAAGAGATGCCACCCCTATGTCCTCAAACCGGACACACTCCAGGTCCCAGCTGCCCCTCGAGATCCTGTCCATGAATACCAGGAACAGGAGGGGAGACGAGGGACACCATTGGTGGAGTCTGAAACCCACACTGAATGGGCTTGACCTACTGCCAAGAATGCAAACACAGCTCTCACTCCGAGCATAAGGGACCGAATGGCACACAGTAGCAACCCTCAGCACCCCACACTCCCACAGCATCTCCCACAAGATACCCCGAGCAACACAGTCATATGCCTTCTCCAAATCCACAAAACACATGCAGACAGGAGTGTTACGGTGGATCAGAAACCAGATCACAGTGTTACCGTGCATCAGAAACAAGAGCACAGTGTTACTGTGTTTCAGAAACCAGAGCACAGAATAAATGAGAGGCTAGCGAATCATATTATTAAAGACATACTATGCAGGATTCTTAGCCTCGTTGTGGTCCTGTGTTTACAATCAAATAAGTCTTCTCCAGCCTCACCTCCATTGGGGGCAGGAAACACCCATGAGTGCAGCAAGCACAGCTAGCTGGATAGTTAGAGGTAATGTTACTTAAAGATCCAACAGAAAAAACTTTGCGTTGCTTTGCATTCCCTTGATGAACTTCAGCTGTCACATTTGAGAAAAAGTAATTCCAAGGTTGACTATGGTTTTTGAATAAGCTCTGTCAGCTTGTCATTTTGCTTTACTGTACTTGTGCTTCTTCACCTTTCCCATTGCAGTAGCTAGCACCTACCCCACAGGCTCTGTAGCCATACCCATCCCTCACCAAATAGAAAAGAGAGTCACACCCAAAAACATCCTGAACACATCTGAGAAGAAATACAGACATAGCATCACATATTTGCAAGGAGAAGCTTGCAAAGAGATTGCAGTGCATCATAAATATGACTGAACATGGCCATTTTCAAGGTAAAAATCCTGCATAGTATTCCTTAAATTTGAGGAAAACAAAGCACAGCACTACTATGTGATAAACAAAAATTAGTGTAACTACATCTCGCAAGGGATGCAATAAAAATTCCCATCCCCTGGGGAAACATGTTTTCTCCACCTCTATGAAGACAAATTATTTCTCATCAGGGACTTTAACAGGTAATTGGAAAATGATTACAGTACATTACACTGTGAATTTACGTACTCCAGTGAACACAAATCCTTCTACATCAGTAGCTAAAAAGCAGGTAATTGCTTGAATCATGTTATTAGTAAGCAAGCTTGCAGGTGTTCTACCTGGATAGCTACCCTCACATACACTAACTAAACGCTCGTGTTAGCATTATTTTTGTCACGTACTGTCATATTGCATTTCATTACACAGTTGCTCACTGGTGACCAGCACATGGCATGTAACACACAAAATAAACTCTAAAAAGGCACATATCAGCATGGGGGTAGACAAACGAGCATCATCATGGGTGAAGCTATCTACCCAGTCAGTGCAATAAAATTACACATGCTTAGTTAGCATACTGTATGTCTAACCAATAACAAATATTGCAAAACCAAAATATACTCACAATCTCTTCTGGAGAGAATGAACATTGCATTAGCCTTTTTCCTAATCTAACAAGCCAGACAAAAAGCTAAACTTCAGGCATTAGTCTGATCACAGAAGGATGCATCCCTCCCACCCCACCATGCCATAATTCTCCCCAAACCCACTGTATTACCCATGGATACACGCCTGTTTCTCCCCCAGTCCCAGCCTTCACCACCCCACCCAGAAACCCAGAGCCTTACCCATGAAGACGGCCCTGCTTCTGCTCTCTCAGGATACAAATTTTCTCCAGTTTTAGGGGACTGGGGATGAAGCCAATCTCACTGCCTTCTTTCACCAACCTCCCAATCCACCAGTCATTACTGTACTTCTGCATGGCAGGACACAGAGAATTATTACTGCATGGCATAGTACTGTTTTAGGTTATTTTTCACCCTGCTGCTCTTCTTATACACAATTTGGAATTACCAGATGTGCCTCTTGTGTTGCTACTGTACACACCAGCTGATTTCACACAATACAGAGTACAGTACATTGCAGGACAGGTGTATTTTTCACTGATGATGACTGATGAATGCTTGTGACTGCTTGGCAAGTCGCCAGGGGTAAATACTGCAGTGGTTACCCAAGGAACTCTGGCTGTCTTTAGCGAAAACCTACTCCTGACAAAATTAGCCAATCACACCATTCAAGAAAGTTATCCTTCTTTCTTAGCAAACAGCAAGACAGCATCATATGCATTTAGATAAGAGCATGTGCCACTCCAAAGGAGAGTAGGTGTGCAGCGAAGAGGAAATGCTACCTCTTTAATGTGCAAGAAATCCTTGGCATCAAAGGAGATTGCTGTTCCTGGCACAGGAACGTCCACATCAAGGGCACCACAGTAATAGACATTGGTCTTCACCGCAAATGCAACTGCTTTTGTCTGTAGAGAGAGAGAGATTTATCTTTTGATGTTGGAAAATGAATATGCAGCAAAGGCATTCCCTTCCAAAGGCAAAAATGTGGTATCTCCAGTCAGAAGAGCTAGAATTTGAGCAGGAGAGGAGATCAGAGAGAAGACCCTGAACAACATCATGCCATTTTGAGTTGGAGATGGTGTGTTTTCTTTAATACATCGTGTGCTGTTTGGATGCCGTGCAGGCACAGAAACATGCTCTGTTTTGGGAAGTCCAATTTTTGAAGTGTTGAATGAGGTTGTTTATGTCATCCACAGGGTGGAAGAGGGCATCACCTTGGCCCTCTCCAGCTGCAGGGCAGCCTGCTGCTGCACATCCTGCCGGCCACCCTCCTGCTCCTCCTCCACAGACACATCCGAGTCCGATGGCCGGCTGGTGTAGGAGTCCGCTGAGCCCTGGAGGTTGAGCACAACCATTTCAGCTTTTCACCCCAGCTGAGCCTCAGGCAACTCAACACAGCCACATACAGCAACAGAAACCTGTCAAATGTGGGTCCTGATTAGGGGCTGAAGTTGTAATTACTCTGTTAGTGTATCTCACTGTGACTTTGTCTGTACGGTCATTCAGCCTATTAGCTCTGTTGCTACTGCACATAAAGAAGGCAAACACCCAATATTTGGTGAAACAAGATGTCAGTGTAACCACTAGGTCAGTGCCATAACACACTAGGCCACTCTAACCCTGTCATTACCATTACAAACACGAGTGACTGAGTCTTTCAGTAAATGTGAGCATAATTCAGCCTGTACAGTAACACGACCACTTACACATTGCTCTCTCTCTTTCTCTCTTACACACACACACGCACACACACATACATACACACACACACCTTTAGTAAGCATTTTCTCAGACAGGGATTAATCTGGCGTTTGTCCACCCCTGTAAATCAGACCAGAGCAGAACATCCATCCATGCAGAAACCATTTAATCAGACCAACTGTATAAAAATACTGCAGAGCCCTGGTTGTAGCAAGCCACGGACACAGACTAAAATGATCGTGTCTTCAGTTTGAGAGATGCGTGACTGAAATGCTGACAAAGGATGTCTATGGCTAAATAAATGTGGAAACAAAAGGATCACCACACATACACGCACTCACACACACCATGCATATAAATACAAAAACACAAACATGCACACATACATACACAAGCACACACACACATACCCTACATACATTCATGCACACAAACACACATTATTAAATACCCAGACCTCCCCCACATACACACGCACACTCCCCCCCCCTCCCCCCCAAACACCGTGCACCCTCCCACACTCACAAAAAATATACATCATGTACAAAAATACCCACCCCACATGCATGAAGTGTACCCCCATTAACACACTGCATAGACACACATGCCATTCCGAGACTCACCGCCTCTGAGTCTTCAAATCCATGCAGATATAAATTGTCGTACATGGAGATTTTATAATCCAATATGCACCTCTCCAGTGAATAAAAATGGATAGGAATCAACCACAAAAAATGTGTAAACCACTGGGGAAGATGTTTACATGTGTTTGCTGGTGGAATCCGCTTTTCCTGAAGGCTGTTGATTCACATGATAAGACAGTGAGGTTATCCCAACAGGCAGTGAAACCCTGGCATTATTTCATCTGCCTTCCAAACACAGAGCAGGAATGGGTCCCTCCTCTGTCATAGCCTGGTCACATGACCAACAGACCAGCTGCTGATTGGATGGACGTCTCTCCAGTCAGGTTGGTTGCGAATCTCCTTTGATTATAAGTAAAGAAGGCGGCGAGTGGGTCTGTGCCTGGAGAGCAGTGTTTTTTTATCGATCTATTCTCTCTCCTTCTCCATCTTTTCATTGCTCGCTCTTGCTTTCTCATTTGTCTCTCTCCTTTTCTATCCCTCCTATATCTCATTATACTCTCATAACATTAAGTAATTGTAATACATTTATATGAGAGTGAATAATATGTAATTAATGCAATGGTCAATAAATACAACGTTACAAATTAAACCACTGATCATAAACATATGAACCCCATTAAGGAAATCTGACCAAATGAGACACCTTGACCATATCAGACAGTGATGCATAACAAGCCATTTCAGTACATCTCCAAGAAAGTTTAAAATGTTCTGCTTATACTAATTGAACAGTGAGAGGCTATGTTGAATATATAAAACTTGCAAATTAATGTACAATTTATAGTAAAACCAATTCTTATCTGGTGTTATTTTTCACTTGTAGGCCACTATTGTAGTTTTTAAGATGAATCTGGAAATGTTTTAACATGTTTGAGGAATTAAATTCTGTTGTGATGGGCTGTATTCAGCCTATATTGCCTTTTATTGCAAGATCTCTAAAAGCACTTTAAGTTTACCCGTAAGTGTATTTAAACCACTACCACATGTACCAATATAAAGGGAAGACAGAATTTTTTCCAGAAAAATAGTTGAATTCAGATCCTTAATTAATCATATCCAGCCACAACCTATAAAAACTATTCACCAGAATGAAAATCTACTATTAAAGGCATAATTTGTACTTTGAAAATATTATAAAATAACCATGCACAGTCATAACTATGCACTGGCAACCTCTGTCTTTGCACACATTTGCCAAATGAATGCTCCTCTGCCTGAATTTATTCTTCCAAAAAATGTGTTTCAGACATTTCTGGGCATGACACGCTTGTGGGGAGGGGTGGGTGTGGCTCCAGAGCGTGTAGGTGGGATCAGGTTTCAGCTAAGAGTTGTAAAACGGATAAAAACGGATGTAAAATTTAATGGATGTGACAGGTGAGTAGCTAGGCCTAGGCGAGTAAGAGGACACATCGTTGATTGTAACCAAGCGCAGGGCCACAGTATACATTAACTATTTGTAGCACAGAGGAAATACTGTTAGACCTTGACTGCTAACTAACTGGCTACAAGTTGAACCCATATGTTAACACCTGAAACAAGCATTTCAAATACAGGTATTTGCAGATGTAAAATGAAGTTTAATTGTGTGGTTATCAGACATTTAAGCAAAGAATTCGGCGAACATTTTACAATACGTATCGTTTTAGTTAGTGGATAGCCTACCTGTTAAATTGTTACCGCTCATCAAAACTTAGCTGCATTCGGTAGGCCTACTTTAGCTAGTCTACAGCAAATGTCCTAACCTACATCACCATTATTAGCAACTAAAAACCGTAGGCACTCCATGTCGCCACAGATGTCGCTGCTTGGCGAAAGGACGCCATCGGGTTTTAAGATGGGGCAAAGGCACACCGTATGGCGGCTTCAACCCATTTCCTGCATCGATGAAGGAACGAGCAAGACAGCGATCAGTTTGTGAGTCTGCAGTCATGTCAGCACCAACGTCTATGAGAGCCAGTAAAGCTGGTCACAACGATGTGGGTCACCGGCGCAAGAGGGAACCAGCAGGAGCGCTGGCAACGGCGTATCTGGTCATATACAATGTAGTCATGACAGCTGGGTATGTATTTAACACAAATGAGCAAACTAAATTAGTCTATTGGTATTTGTTATTTAAAACACATTAGTAGCTAGAAGTGTTAATCCAATAACTGTCTGCTGCCATGCACAAATGCGTAGTCTACCGGCCATCTAACATCCAGCTTCCAGTCGATTGCTAGACTAACGCTAGCTAACCACACTAATTTATCAAACGGTTCAAAATTAATTGAAAGCGCTGCACCTTCACTAAGAGGCTACCGTCAGCTAACTAAATTGACGATTGATAATTAACTAATCCTAAATAGCGATGTTGTTTGACATTGCTGTCAGTAACTGCGTTTGGGCCAGTCATCAATAGCGAACTTAACTAATCGAATGGTACCGTTATGTGCTAGTAGGACGTCATATAAAATGCGGTTTATGTATCATTATATCCTGAATTACGAAAGACTTTTTCATAAATTAGCCGTACCTATTTTAACATCTATCTAGCTAGTTCAGGGCTTTCATCTTGTGTGTGGTTGGTTGGTTACAGTCACTGTGAGAATGCTCACCACATCAAACGAATCCACTTACTGATCTGAAACGAGCTAGCTACTGTTACAATTTCCGGTCTGTGTCAGTGCGGTATTCAGTGGTCGTTACCTGATAGCTGATTTGCGGTGTTAATTTACTACGATTGAACTAAGCGTAGCTACAATGATGTAGCTACAGACATACCAAACTAGCTGTTAGCTAGCAATGTTGCTGGTTTAATCAATCCACACATCATAGGTAGTCACAACACTATCTCTGAGCGAAAGCAGTTAGACTCGTCAAAACTCATTTACACTGTCAAAACTGGACAGCCCGACCTTCGACAAATTTAGGTTGAGTGAGTATGAAGTCTAGTTTGTAGTGGTCATTTTTTCTGTAGCTAGTAGGCTAAGTGACCACTGTCAAGTCTTCCCATAGGTGGTATAGCTACTGAACAGCAACCATTTTGAGCTAGAAGGCTCACCACACTGAACATCAGCAGAGGCAGGAAGAGGGGATGTACTGAGACAATCTGGGTATGATTAGATGGCCAAATTGTGAGAATTTAACTGGAACTCTTGCTTATTTTCCATAAGTACCACACTGCACAGCATCTCTCCCCATCCCTGCACGGAAGTAATGTTTTATATGCTTGGTCCAAAAGTAAAAATGGCCCTACTGGTGTAGAAAACATTTCTGCAGCAAACTGTCTTTCCCATAGCATTCCCCAATTCAAATGCAAGCCCCAGACTGATGTGTTGTATCCTTCAGTCTCTATATTATCTGGTTATCTATTGTCAAATAAGCATCGAGTGAGATTACCTTATTTATAGAAAGAGAACACACGCTATTGTAATGAAAACGGATTGTTGGCTTCTGCTTTTCTTTTGTGATTTCAATAGACAGTTTTCCTCATTATTTTTTTTTATCAATAAACCAACAATTTTATATTATCTGTTGCCTAGTGGACAGATCTGTCAGTGGTCAAATTAAATGCAAAATTTGGTCTTCCTTTTTTGATCTATAATTGTAGGCTTTTTTTGTTCCTGACATTTGCTCTGGTAAACCCCAAAATGCAGTCCATACAGATCACCTCCTGGGTTTTGTAGAAGTCAGTTTGTTCAGGCAGATATTCAGTATCTCCTGGGAGAATCAGCAGAACCCTCAGGCGCTGTCAGTGTCTGGCTGTATTCTAACATCAGATGGGTGGTTTCAGGTGGCTGGTCATCGCTGTAGGGCTGGTGCGCGCATATCTCGCCAAAGGCAGTTTCCATGGCTTGTACTACTCCATAGAAAAGCCTCTGAAATTCTTCCAGACTGGAGCCGTTCTGGAGGTGAGTCCTGATGGCCCATGGCTATGCTTTGTGGCTTAACCACACTCAGAACACACAAATATGATAAGAGCTCTCAAGCCTATGATCCATTTAATTAGTGAATACATTTTCTGTGACTCATCTTGTATCAAACTGTGTTTGGTATGCCTGTAAGAAGAAAATCTGTGGTGCACAGTGAATTTATTTATGTTTGGAAACCACTGTGAAGATGTAGTATAAGATATAGTATAAATTATATCTTGGCCTGGATTCAGTCCAGATTTGTCCGTAACTGTAACTTATAAATACAGGTATTTGTCACAAACAGAGTGCCAAAAAAAGTAATATTTATTGCAAGTCAGTGTTAAGGTGAATTATTGGTTGAGTCCAATGCTTTTGTGTATCATAAAAGATATAATTTTTTACTTTAGGTTTTGTTGCACATAATGAGTTGTGAGTGTCAGCTTTAGTGAATCAGTCAGAATCACTGTCATGGACATTTTGTATGAATTTGGTCAGCCGCTAAAATCTGGGTTCAAGAAGCCATATTTTGCCAAGGTGTGTGCTAGTGTTATTTTCCCAGAAGGACACGCAGAACTTTGAATCCTAATTTTTACATTATATTTCAGTTAAAGTGCTTTCTCCTCTCCTTTTCTCTGCAGATATTGCACTGTGCCATTGGTAAGTTTGGTTTCATTTCATATTAGTTACAGAAGAATATGAAACTGCACACCAGTATACAATTTTGCACCTACTGCCATGTGAAAGACTCTTCTGTCAGTGAGTCAGTTAGTGCTAATTTTATGAGAGACTGAAATTCCCTTGTTTTAGGGAACCATTCACACCTGATTTACAGAGATTGAAGGATAAATCTGACTGTTTTGATATTCAGACAATCTCCAGTTGCATACTGACACATTTCACCACCTGCTGCCCAGCTGTTCTTGGGATATGTTGTGTTTTGGTTCAGCCACGCGTTCCTGTAACATATGCTTGTTTTTGGATGCATCTGGGTGTTCCTGTGCTTCTGGCAGGCATTGTGCCCTCGTCTGTGGTCCTGACGGGGTTCCAGGTGATGTCCCGTGTGTTCCTCACTTGGGCTGTGACTCACAGCGTGAGAGAGGTGAGCGACACATGTCACACAGGAGCATGCTACTTCCTCAGTATGCGTTGATCTGTCTTTTAATCTCTGCAGAAGCGGCTTTGCTTAAGGTACTCCTAGCAGAAACTAGAAAGATTTGAACATCTTTACTTTTACTTTGTGTGCACCTGCAGCAGTATTAATCTTCAAAATTATCCTTAAATTAGTCTAGTTGCTTTTGTTCTGTATTTGCTGTGGCAAGGACAAATGGTAGTTGTATACTCATCTGGCTAAAATGGTTCTGTAAAACCTCTTCCAAAGGAATTGTTTCTGAGAGACAGTGTTGTGAATATCTGTTTCCCTTCTCATTCTGACTCACTGCATTATTCTTTTGTCAGGTTCAGAATGAGGACAGTGTTCTCCTCTTTGTGGTTGCCTGGACCATGACCGAGATCGTTCGTTACTCCTTCTATACCTTCACCCTGCTCAACCACCTGCCATACCTCATCAAGTGGGCCAGGTAGGGCCGTCCAGCTGGCTTTACACATGGAGTCTGAAGAGCACCTGAATGCTAAATGGGTCAAGATGATGCCATAAGGAAGCTCATGATTAGCTTGCAGTTAGGGTTAGACAATATTTTGGATGTTCACACAAGTTACTGATGTTCTGCAGATGTACAGTGGCTGGTATAGGGACATTTGAAGGTTCTAAAGCGGGAATATTCATTTTTTGTAGAATAATTAGACAATATACTCCCATAGAACCTCCAGAGGCAAAATGTTGCTGTACAAGCTGTTTTGGGGTTTCATGAAGTGTATTTTCCTACTTGTGACCACAAGCTCCTGAGTGCCCATTAACCAGACATAAAGCCAGCAGGTCATCAGAAACCTCTGTAAACATCTGAAAGGTATTTCATTTCACACACTGTTTGGACTAATCTAAAACATACACTAAATCTGAAATAATATTTAAAAATTGCAGAAAGAGACCTGTCCCTTTAACTGTGGATGGAATTTATGAATGAAGGGTCACATGTAATGAGAAAATGAAGCCTCAAAATTTAGCCGGCAGTCAACTATATCCGGTGGCCGTGCCAGAAATTTTTCCCTGGAGGTGCTAAGGGGGAGGTAACTCAATACATGGAGGTGCTGATCATTTTTTAAAATTGCATAATTGTAAGAAAGTGCTTGGGGGAGCTGTGCCGGCACTATGCAGACTTATACCCAGGCACAGGTGTATTTTAGCCTCACCTTGTGTGCTTGAGCAGGTACACGCTCTTCATTGTGCTGTACCCCATGGGTGTGTCGGGTGAGCTGCTGACCATCCACGCGGCCCTCCCCTACGTCAAGAAGACTGGCCTCTACTCCGTTACACTGCCCAACAATTACAACTTCTCCTTCAGCTACCACACCTTCCTCATCATCACTATGGTTGCGTACATCCCCCGTAAGTACCCGGCAATCACATTTATGCTGCAAATTAATCATTTTATTATATTTTATTATGTATTTATTATACTGCTTGTATTTAACACCAGGCAGCATGGTAAAGTTAAGTTCACATAAGGACTCCTTACATGTAAGCGGCCAATTGTAGTGATTTTCAACGGGTGGCACATGCAACTACCACATGCACTGTGCTCACCTTTCATTCAATGAGGTTTCTTGCAGTGCTGAAAATTAAGTAGAGAGACTATTGTGTGGAAAAGCTAGTCATATGACTTGTCGTGCCTGATTTGAGAATAACAATGTTATGAACAATGTTCATTAAATCATATGGTGCATAGGATGAAACTATCCTTTTCGGTGTATGTTACCCACAGTGACTTAGAAAGGGCACATTATGTGATTTTGGTTGGTTAGAGAAGGATATCTCATAAACAGAGGAGGCCTTGAGCTGTTGAAATGAGTGCTGATGTGCTGCACTTGTCACTTCCTGCCCAGTCTTTCCACAGCTCTACTTCCACATGTTGTGGCAGAGGCGAAAGGTCCTGGGCCATGTGGAGGACCGCAGTAAAGCGGAATAAATGCTGCACAGATCAGACTTTGACAGGGAATTAAAACAGCCCCAACAAACCCCGCCTGTCTGCTCATGGAAGACACCCTGTTCAAAATAGGCTGACTTTGGAATACAGTGGAAATTTCAAAGGACTACTGTGTGGAATTCTGCCTTTGTCGAAAACAGTTAAGTAAAAAATGTTTTTGTTTTCCTGAAAGGTGTTTTCTCTGTGAAAAAGATTTTTTAAATGGTATATTTAAAAAAATCATTCAAAGGCAGGATTCCTTTATTGGTTATGATTTTGGATATAATTCTACACGCCAATATGATATTGTAGGTGAGAGATTGTTGCATTTATGCAACAGCAACTCATGTAACATGTACATGTAAAAAATAACCACTGTCCTTTGTTGATACATGGCACTTTTCTCAACAAGAGCTGCTATGTCATTTGAGGTCTTCTCAATTTACCAGGGAAATTATATCCATTAAGAATGGGAAGCATTTCCAGTAAGGCAGAATTTGTTTGGGGAAAGAATTCATGAACATAATGGATTGACTCTGTGCTGTCAAATGGTGACTGTTTTAACCAATCAAAAGATTTTGCTATCCGTAGCAAAACACCATGCTTTTTTGTAAAAATCACCATGATTGTTCAAGCCAGTGAGCCACTGATGACATCAGCTCTACATATTTCATGGTAATGAAGCCAACATTTCCTTCACTAATAGCATTGTACCTTTGCTTTGTGTATTACATTTTCAAGAGTACTCTTTAGTAGAACCCAATTAATATTTGAACCAGTCACCCTGATTGCTGAAAAAACTCTCAGTTCATAGTCCAGGCTCTTTGTTATGATTGTCAGAAGCAATGTTTTCTGATTGTGGTCTCAGTGTAGTGTCACAGTTTTGATTTGCGTGCCAAAATTCAGAGTGTTGACCATGTGTTGTGATTGAAAATGAGTTTGTAATGTTGTATAATTTGATACATAAGGGGTCAGTTGGTATAATTTATAACTTAATGGATCATTCAGCTAGCAGGACCACACAAAGTATGAATTCATTTAACAGTTCATGCTACTGTTAAAGGCATACTATGCAGGATCTCTTTAGCCTTCCTGTGGTCCTGTGTTTACAATCAATAAAGTCTCCTCCATCTTCAACCCCATCCACTCATTCATCTTGAGTGCCAGACGCCATCTAGCTAACCTAACATATCTAGCTGGATAGCTGGAGGTAACGTTATTTGTAAGACTAACAGACATTCTATGAAAGTGCGTGAAGACAGAGATTGCCAGTGCATAGTTATGACTGAGCATGGTTATTCTAAATATTTTCAAGGTAAAATTCCTGTGTAGTATGCCTTTAACCGAGCATGAACTTGAATCCTTTTCATAATGCTTACCAAGCACAGTGTCTGTGGCTGGACCTCCTGTGAAATTTAATGAACATCAGTGAAGATGATTCTGATTCTGACATGGTGGGCATCATGCAGAGAGCCCCCAAAGCCCCAGACACAAGGAGGGTAATTTTTTTTCCATCAATGAATTAAATATAATAATTTATTTTGGGGCAACACAAAGATGATGTGAAGACACGCAGAATTGTTAATCCGTAAGTATAAGTACAGACTCATTCTGCACCTAGTTAACAGCCTGCTTGCTCAGCATTCATTAGTCATTCCTGCTGCTCCGATGCACCTACTTATGATGGACTTGAGGGACAACCCGGGCCCTGCTTATCTTTTTCCTCATTCGTCACGTTTGTAACTTCTCTGACGTTGCAGGGCGATTTATGGGTCAACAGAGCAGTAACTATGTATTCATAAAATTATTGTGTAAATATTAATGTCTTCTCTTATTTATGACCTGTATTTAATAACCTGACAATCTATTTAAACAATGAAATAACTTTTTTTAAACTGAATGAGCACTAGTGTCCAGTGTTTCCTTAAAACATTTAGCAGGCTTTAAAAAAAAATAAAAGCACAGATGCAGGCTTAAAACTGACACTGTATTAGTTGGTAATCCAGCCAAAGCCAGTGAGTTTCTTTGTTGTAATAGTGATTCAGTCAAAAAACAAAAACAAAAAACTTGAGAACAGAGTAGGTAGTTCACCTCTGACTTACTCTATTTCTTTTAGTCCTTCTTGCTGTTTAATGGACAATGATTGGAGTTTAACAGAGGCTTCTCAGTTACAGTCCTAAGCAAATTACATTTATTACGACATCATTATTTAAGCATGTGAAGTCCTGATTTCAATGCTCTGTGTCCTTCCCCTGAGAAGTACGAGGGCTTCGTGTGAACTAGAGCCTGTAATGAAAATAGTTTCCTCTGCTTGCTTCCTCCCCATCAGAGAGCAAATATGTGACATTTTGCAGATGCCGTTGAAGTGTTGAGCTTTTACACACTGCATGGGACCATCTCCAGAGTATGAGACCAGTCTTTGTATAATAAAATCTATATATTTATATTTATATTCTATTTATATATTGCTGTTATGAAATATATGATACTCGTACTAAACTAAAAATGGCAAAACAAAATGTTTTCTGTGTTTATTTATGTATTTATTTTTATACAGGGCTCTCTCCACTATTCCATTCATACATAAATACAGAGTGTAAACATACCTCAACTTTATCCAAAAGTTTCAAAATGAATATGTGAAAATACTGTATATTACCACTACAGGCAATGCAATTTTAATACATGGAATGCATTTTTTATTGCCTGACGATGTCATCTGTCTTCATAAGGTGTAGAATATAGCAAACAGCACAGACAGGCACTATCTACAGAAACATTTATGCATAGACCTATTTGTCTAATATCGATCAAGCTTGTGCTTAGTGCAAGCAAGCTAATATTTTAAAACAGCAGACAAAATATAAAAATTTAAAATACAGTTTAGTAACGAAATAGTAAATGAGCTGTCAATGATCGGAACAAGTAAAATAATGTTTAGGAATAAGCAGTAGACGTCACTGCACTCCAGACTAAAGTGACTACGAGTCGATTCTGACTCCCTGGTGGGTGGTCTATGTAGAAAATGCATGCAGAAACACTATTGTACGCGTAGTCAATAACAATATCTTTAGCGGCAAAGTAGATCTGCATGTGTCGGGTGTCTCTTCCTCGTTTTTATTTTTATTGATTCATTCAGACCTTGAATAAATCGTCTGCAGCAGGTACCGTCACCGATAATCTGTAAACTGACGCGAAACTGTCGTGCTGAAAAACGTGCGGCTTCGAAGTGCTTTACGGCTCCCATGCCGCTGTGTCTCCGTCGTCCTTGCGGCATGTTAACAGCGTAAGAGTAGCTGGTATGTCGTGCTCAGTAGGTAAACTTTCTTGCCACTATTTGTGTCAGAATCTGGAAAAAGTTTAATATGGTTATGCCTGTTCTCATAAGACCGCCATGATGCAGGCTGTCACGCCGTGATTCATTTTGTTCGATTGGTTTAAGGTTGGGAAGCTAAATAAGTTAGCCTGTGATCAGTAGCTTTAATTTGGTGTGGTGAGAAACATTTTGCCGATGATAATATTATTCTTTCTAAAAAAGAAGTCGTTATTTTTGTCATTAATATATCTGTGAATTTGACATTTTTGTCAAACTGCTCGATGACTACCTTGCTTCCTACTGTTTACGTTTAGTTGTAGTCTAACAAAGATCTTTCGTTGTGTCATTAATCGCTTGAAATGTAAACTGGGATATTTTATGCGTATTTTTCATACAGATCTACTCCTCTGACGTCTGCCGAATATTGGGGGAGTGAAAGACTAAGCTATGTCTTTCCCATTCCCAAAGGTCACCGTCCTTGTTCAGAAATACAGAACTGGACTACTTATAGCCGGATGCGGAGCGGTGTTCTCCGCCAATATATTATATCACGCGTTTCCTGAAAATGCTTTCAAAAAAGTGTACCAGGCCTGGAGCAAAGGGGAACCCACAGATCTCTCTGAAAAACTGCAGAATACCTTTCAGCAGGTGCTGAAAGATCTTGGGGTCAGCTCCCCCAAGAAATACAATGCCTTCGCTGCCTTCGGCTTTCAGCCAGTGGGGGCCGGGGTGCCCTGGATGCCATCGGGAGCTCAGATCGGCATCCCTGCCAATTTCAACAGCACCCTGGATGACTTCACTGGCATTACGAACCGGGTCATCCTCATCAATGGGAAGGAAGTGGAATGGGACAGCAACTCTGGCACTGCCCTGAAAGATGCCCTGTTGTTCTCCTCGCAAGCGCAGAAGTTTGCGGTGGCCCGGGAGGTGGCTCGGCTGGAGAACGGCGGTCCGCTGCTCAATGCCACGGTGGCTCCTGCTTGCCTGGCTGGCGTGTGTGTCTACGGCGTGGCGCTGAAGCAGATCTTTAACCTATACAGCGGGCCAGCACTGCTGCGCGGTGTGGTCAACGTGTTTGCGCTGGGCCTGGGCGCCGTCTCCTACCTGCTCACCACCGACGCCGTCAACCAGTGGCTGGACTACAGCTCAGACCGGAAAGCCGCCAGCATCTCCCAGGACTATGCCAAGGGAGGGGTGGAGTTCTACGACAAAATCATTTCCCGCAACAAAACCCTGCGTGCACTGATGGGCCAAAAAGGGGAGGAGATGTATGCACCGAGCGGCAACCTGTTCCCCACCAGCATATTCCGTATGAAACATGCCCCTTACACCTCCAGGAGGGAGGGCATTGCCAGCCTTCTGAAGGAGAAGGCTTAGGAGGTACTCTGATATACTGTGTGCTGTCTGTCAGAGAGGCAGGCCTGCATTGTTCGATTGGGCAGTTTAGGGTTTATAGTTATTTATGAAATGTACTGCATGTAATATTTCATACTGTTCTTCTGATCTCAAAATGCTTTACATATAGAAGGGAGCTCAGGGCACCGTCCAGAGGCTGGAAAGTGTGTGTTCACCTGGCAGGAACCGTAGCTGGTGCAGTTACAGCAACTTGACCCTGGAAATATAAATATAGCTGTGGCACTGTGGGTAAAATATGACCATTCTGGTCTGCCCAGCTCTGTTTTTTAAAGGTCTCTGTGGTGGAGTGAATTTCAATGCCGCGGTGATAACTTGTTCTTATTTGACAGAGTGGGGATGTGTTGTGGCTCATCAATAACACGGCTGATGTTTTGATGTTATAAGGGATAGGCTCTGTCCTCGTCCTTGAATGTGGGCTGCTTGTCTCTCTTTGTCATTGGTCCGTGAGTGTGTGGACCACACGTCCTTGTGGGGTTCTTGAGTATGTCATCTGTATGGCTGTGTGAGTTGCACACAGCAATGTAAATTAAAGCAGAACGACATTTGACAAAGCACCCAAATGAACAAAATAAACTAGATTGTTTTAATATTTGTGTTGTGTGTGGGTTATCATGGAAATGTTCAAGCGTGCTAAAAAGTGTGTTTACAATATGAGGGAATGTTAGAGTGTGTTAACGTATTTGTGGCTGCAGTGCAGAGGCTATTTAGCACACAAGTATCTACAGTATTAGTATGTAGTTGTATGCAATGATACTAGAATTGCCAAAAAGTATACCAGACTCTTTTATTAACCATGTTTGTTTAATTTGAAAGTTGGGTATGTAGTTTGTCAAATAATGTCAAAGTACAGTATAAACAACATATTTATAAAAAGAGGAATTGATTTGTTTCTGTTTTGCTAAGGAACCCCTAAGACTTTTGAATGGACTCTCATGGGTCCTTGCTTTTCAGAGAAGGAAATGCTAGCTATATTATGCTATTCACTTTGGCTGCATTTACGCCACCTGGTAACAGTGACCCAATTCCAATTTTTAGCTCACGTGGCACAGATCGGATGTGTACTGTAACGTGCAGGAAAAAGCACACAGAATCGGATATATGCAGATGTAAACGTGGTCAAAAAATAGGATATAGGCAAATCATCGAAATTGGGGTTCAAGACCTGCGTTGTGAACATAGCCTTTATGTATTTATAGTTTAAAGCTACCCAGTGGGTACCCAGGGGTAAGTTTAGACTGGTGCATCACTACTTGGTTGGGCAAAATTTCCCATTATTCTCAACTGCCTATATCAGGATATGAGCAGTCGTACTAAATTGTACCATACCCGAGTGTGACACATAACTTTCCCTTCCTTATGACGAACTATCAGTGTAAAAATGATGCAGTGTAGACTTGAAATGGAAGAAGGGCTTGCAGGTAGTTACTGGGCCTGTTTGTGTAATAACTGACCAGCCTGTGCTGTAGTTACAGACGGTGCGTCAGCATTCTGGCCACGGTCGATCCTTCCCTCTCCTGTCAGGGAGGCAACCGCCCAACAGGTGTTCCACTGCCACCGGTCGAATTCAATAAAACTATATTTCATTTACACGGCTGTGCGTGTGCTGTACCAGGACACTGCTCCAGCCCATCCTGTAAACAACTGCAACAGCAGGTCGCCCTGTCTGTCCTTCTGAAGATGACCTCATATTTTGCGCCTGCGGCATGCAGACTGGGTGGGATTTCAAACACATTAAAAAATTTACTGGGACAAGTATCTTTGTTAGTTTCTCCCAGTGTGAAAAGTCTATTGGTAATCATAATTATCTCTTCAATATAATGTACTTCATGAATTTTGTTCTTTATAAAGTGTATATACTGGCACATACTCCAAAGCAGACTATATCAAACCATTTCCTGACATTCACATCAGTCAGCGTTGCATGCACTGTATACTTGGTCATTTTGACATATCAGGAACATTGTTCTTTCATAGTTTTACCATGTCAGGCTACGTGTAAAGTGTCTATCCTTATATTTTCAGCTTTGGTGGATTTGGCGATATCTGTGATGACTGGTGATCACAAAAGTTTGACTTCACACTCCAAATACCAGAATTCCATTTGAAACAGTTCTTACCAGGTCTTACTAGGTAGCAATTGTCATTGTACCCTTGAGCAAGTTACTTATCCTGCATTGCTTCAGTGTATATCCAACTGTATAAATGGATGCAATGTAAGTGTTATGTAAAAAGTTGTGAAAGTCATTCTGGGTGTGTGCTATAGTACATGCTTGTAATGTAAAGCACATCATATGTTTATTTTTCTTAGAAGATAAGCCAGCAGTAACATATTTTGCGGAAATAAAACTGCCTAGAGGCAACCAACAATGTGCGTCATCACATTTGAGTACATGGCGTGATTGTCACACCCAGTGCAGTCAATGTAAAATAGCACATGGAGGAATAATTGCAGAACGCAAACATCTAATTGATATTTCAACAAAAATTTCTACATTTTTTAATATGAAAAAATTTATGATTGACCCTAAGAATACATTATGTTTAGGTCTATAATTCACCGTATCGCTTCATTAATTGGATCTTAGGGACCACTGATTTAGGGCAGGTCATAGGGAAACAACAAGGAACCACTGGGGCCATATTAGAAGAGATGATAAGTTCAAGCCTAGTGCTGAGGATTGTTCTCAGACCATTAACATATTAAGATAGAGATGAGCTACTAATGAATGATTGAACTGGTGGTCTTAAAATGTTGAAAATTAAAGATCACATGGAACTTACTGCATAAGCAGTTACTCTGGTGCCAAAGTCCGATCCTGGCTATCTTATTCTGGCGCCTAATTAGTTCCATCTTGTTTTAATAGTTCCCTCCCACCTCACCTTGGGGCTACTCCCATGGGATTGTTTTTGATTATGAGATATGGAGTAATCACAAAGCAGGTACTAAAACTGCTCAGGCCAGCTGGTGTTTGTTTTGCAGGTAAAAGCTAAAAGTGTCTGGAAATGCTCTGGCCGCATTCAGTCTCAGTTTCCATTGTGCACTCCTGGTCAGGACAGAGGCAGGCTGGCCTGTGGAGGAATGTCTGTCTGTGGGTAATGACGTCTGCTATTGGACCACTGTGATGATTCCAGCATCTAAAGCACAATTCTAGTCCACAATGCCCCACCACCCTCTACCCACATTGAAATGTTGGGGGGGGGGGGCTGTTGGGGGTGTGTAAAGAAAAAAAGAGCCAGAAGCGCTCCATAATTATTGACAGGTTTGATGTGCTCAGCCAGTGGAAAGTATTGGAAAATTGGAGTTTCAGCACCAGCTGCCCTCTGGGCTTGGACTGGCCCTGCTAGGATCTGTAATGGAAAGATGGAAAGCAACTCCCCCTAACCTCCCATTCCCTCCCCTCCCACATACACAGCCTTACTCCAGCCCCAGTCCCTCCCTCTCCAATAAAGAAGAGGTTTCAGGGGATTCACTTAATGACTTTGCTGAAGCCTGTACAGTGTTTTCTCGTTCATGTTCTGAACAACAATCTCCAGGAGCCGCTTTAACGAGTCATCAGGATCTAATTACGGCCCCCAAAGTTTTCCAGAGAAAAAACAAGGCAACAGAGCTCCAGAGTACACCTGTCTGTGGGACATCGAGTTCCGAAACGCACTCCAGTTTGGCACTGCCCAGGCTGGCCCAGACCATACCGGACCGGACCGGCCCTTTCTCTGCAGGAACCCGGAGCCCGCGAGAGCTCCTCACCCAACTTCACTCTGTCGCTCAGGCTTTACCCTGCGATCATCATGGACAACGACGAGGACGAGGACGGGAACTTCACCAAGTGGATGAGCAGCTACTGGGGGCACAGCGCCGGGGACGAGCGGGCCAGGGAGCACCGGCGCAGCTTCAGGAGACCGTCCCTGCCCCGCCCGCCCCAGGACCGCCGCGCCTCGCTGCCCTGCCAGGTAAGACTAGCCGCAGGCACCAAATCATACCGTATGGAACAGTTTCTAACTAATCAAAATGGCAAAACCCATGTCATAAAGGCAATGGATTAAGCAGTTATTACCAATAAATGCATTATTAGAGGTGCTCTAATGTGCTCAGCGACCCATCTGATTAGCATGTTTTGCTTCAAAATCTCAAAATATAAATTGGACTGTCCACATGCGTTATCACAGTTTCATGTATTTTCAAAAAGTTTGAGGAATTAATAGGGGGATAGCTTGATCATGACACCATAGATTAACTAGATTATTATTATTTTGGCAATCATTGTTCATGGATTTCTTAGACTTCAGTACGTCTGGATAAAGTTGTCTTGTTTCACAAAAAAAGTCTGAAAACAACATGATGGAAATCAGAAAAAGATCTGTTGTAGTTTTTGTAGAAGATCAGATAAATTGTTTGAAAATATATCCACACAATACAGATGTTTTTCTTTTAAAAGAACATCTTTCAAACAGATGAACATGGCATATTGAAGACGTAAGGCAGAAGAGGTGGTTCTTGCTGTATTGCTGCTGCATTTTAGAAGGAAACCGTGTAGCCGTTTGGCTGGTATGAATTCAAAAAAAGGAAGTACGGTAGTAAATAGTAGTGACACATTTACCAGCTCTTACTAGGGCAGGGCTGTGGCCATGATCGACTTTACTGAAAACAGCGAGTTCTGCTACTTGTTCATTCAATGGGTGGTGGACATTTGAACTGGGATGTTGAATAGGCCCATTTGCTTTTGTGCAATGCTGATTCGATTTTTGTTTTTAGTTAAACATAGTCTTACTGTAATTCTAACCTTCAGCTGGCCTATATTCGACTTTAGTGTGATAAGATAATTAATATGGATAGTTAAATAGGTCACACAGAGCCAGAGGGCACTTAGTTTAAAAAAAAAAAAAAAACATCCCACTGTCCTGAAATAGTTTAAAAGGGTAATTCCCTCTGTAGTAGTTCAGTAGGAGTAGTTCAGTTCTTTTTTATTATTGTTTTAGTTTAAGTGCATGTTTTTTATTGGCCTGGGCATTATTTGTATGCGATGATTTTGGAAATTATTAAGGATGTTTTTATAGAAGTTTCTGATTACCTGCTAGCTATACAGTGTTAGGTAAAGGTGTTTTGTGGGATCCTGAAAATACAAGTAGGTCAACAGGTTTTACAAGATATTACTTTTATACCTTGTTCACTATGATACATATCAGTTTTAATATCCTATTAGTATGTCTTTCCTTGCTCCCAGGTTGCAAGTGTGATAACAGTGGTAGTCAAGCCCAACAGTGGTAGTCATCACTCCTGAGGACTTCCATGATTCCCTATGGTTATCGTAATAACTCTGATAATCATGCATGTACCCATGTAAACGGCTGTTATCAAAGACCCCAGGGCAAAAAGGGACATGTAAGTTCTATATAGTTAAATACGCTTGTTTGGTCAGTAAAAGATAGAATGTGTTGCAGCATGATGCCCTGCAGCAAGTGTAACTACGCCACCCCTTAGTTTATACTAAGAGCGAAGGGAGGCTCTGAATTTGGTAAGAGATTACTTTAGATAAAAGATGGACCAGGGATGTATAAAAATATATATACTATTATTTGTAGAAAAAGATTGTCACAGTCTTCAAGTACTCACTACAGGTAAGGCCATTCTGATAATAAAGTAGATTGCATTGTTGCGAGCACCATTAACTTGGTGGTTTAAACAGTATAGAACAGCTGGAGCAAAGTTATACCGCGCACATGTTCTTTAGTTAAATTGGGATAAATATACATTGCAATCCGCTTCAAGTATATATGACACACACAAAAGAGTTCAGATACCAATACATGAAATGACTTTCCCATTCAAATAGCACATATCAGTTGCCTTATTTAAACAAATAGCGGTTTACAACATTACACATCAGTTTCAATACGCAGCTTAACTCCGCCTCGATTAGTCATGCCATAATTTGCGGCCCTCACATCAACACAAACAGTACGGTTTTACGCTTATGAAGGAAAACAAAATGTATAGATATAAATAAAGTGCAATGCGAGAGCATACACAAGGCATACCATCAGGAAATATCCTAACTTGCGTTAGCAAAGGGACTGGTTTGTTGAACTCGCTTATCTGCATAAATAGGACACATAATATGAAGTTAAACATGCAAAAAAACTGCTTTCTTGTTGAGTGTGCAATTGTCGGAAAAACAAATATTCCAGTTTATCTCAATACAGGACGTGTTTACACGCAGAATACAACGGGGCACTAGGCATTGCACGCCGAACTCCGGTAATCAAACTCGCTGGCACATAACTACACATGTAAAAAAGAACTATCGTTCTTTCATATAGGCCTATATAGGAATTTCATATATTGCAAACTTGCATGTAATGCAAAGCAAGGATTGTTTATACCTTCAAGACGCGACTGAGGTCTCCCAACAAACACAGGGAACAAAGTGAGGACCTAAGGCTTACTCGCCTATGCCTGTTACGGTATTAGAAGGCGCGGTATTACCTGTTGCGCACCCAACGCGCACCTAACATACGGGTCCCGCTGGCTACACAAGAATATGAGAGTAAACCTTGAATCTGTGTAAAGCAAACATAAAATTATAATTTAATACAATTGTCTCAAGAAATAAGTCCTGAATGGCTGGGTGCAGTCCGTAGTTCATTTGAAATCTATTTGTCACATTTCCTGAATGTCTTCATATCGGACATTACTGAAATTAAATTCTGTTACTTTGAATCTCTGGCCAAGTGCTATGTGCTTCATCTACCTTCTTGCCTTGTGAGAACAACAAATATGGTAAAAAAAAAAAAAAAAAACATGATTTGTATGTTCATGATTAATAAATATTCCTTCACATCACCTATGGACACTGGAATGAAGATGCTTGACCTAGCATTACATTTTGGCATGAACATTAATGAGTTTTTTTTTTCTGTTTACAAGGACATGTTCTTGAAGCTTATGAAATACATTGAAACATAATGTGTAAGGCATATTCTCTCAATGGAAGAATTACAAACAAGATATTTAAGGATTTCTAGGATAGAAGAAAAATTAATCTATGATGTAAATTATGTGTGCATAAACCCATGTATAATAGTCTGTACCCCACTAATATTCATAATGTGGGGGAAAAAATCTAACAATGTGTGTTGGACAGTGTGTAAATTACAGGTGCTTCAATTTACAATTCAATGTATTAGTCAAAATTGTCAGAATCGCATAACAATTCAAAGTTATTACCATTTCTATTACAAAAAGTCATTGTACAATCTTATTTTTATCTTGGTAATATACACCTGCTCTCAGATAGGTTCTGTAGTCCAAGGTTGTTTGATAATGACCAATTGAATTTCTGTAGAAACAGGGCAGGAGGTTCCAGACTATATGTTTTCCAGATACGTGCAGGTTTTCAGTGCCAGCTGTGAGGCAACTTGATGTTGGCCCAGTCTGAAATCACATTGTGCCTCTCCACTGATTTCATATTTGCGTTAGTAGAAATTGTTGACATTTGGTATTGAGGATCAGGGGACAGAAGAGTAATTAAATCATGATGAGAATGTTTTTTTCTCCTTTTAATCATCTGAAATTATCTCAGAAGATAATGCACTGAACAGCCTGCCAGGATATGTACTAGAAGGTGAGACCTTGGGGTATTCAAGATCAGGCTTGACACTGCTCGACCTACTCAAGTTGCTTTTGGTTTTGTTTTTCTCTTTTTATTTCAAGCTGTCCCTCAGCGCGAGGGAGGAGAGAGATAAGATGGAGTAGTCCTTGTGTAGTTTGGGATGGTCAGAGGCTGAACATCAATACGGCACCAAGTCAAAAAACACTGTGGTCACTGCTAAGCAGAATACATGGTTGTGACAATATGGAGCTGCAAATTTATTGACACGTGCTGCACTCAAAATTGGCACCTCTGACTCCCTGTGTGATTGGATCAAAACATGGTCAGTCATGATGCAGGTACCTTGAGAGGTGCTGCATGATAGTGAAAAAAAACTATGGAAACCTGACATGAGGAGAAATAAGGATGTGCAAAGCAGAAATCACCGCATATGTATAACATCCCAGAATGCCCATGTATGAAAATGGTGGAGAGGTCTGATTGCCTATAAGTTTAGCTGCTAGAGGACACCTCAGTAACTTCCCTCAGTAAAAGAGGGATGATTGTTGGGGTAGGCTTTTCAGGTGCTTTAGTAAATTGCTGACTTGGTTCCATCCCTTTCTCTGTGTCTTTCTCTCCCTCTTTTTTCTATCTGTCTCTCCCTCCCTTTCTCCATCTCTCTCTCTTCCACCTCCTAGTCCCAGCTCAATGCTATGCAGCTGAACCCCTTCCACACGGCCACCCCTGCATCCCTATCCACCCACACCAAGTCCCGGGACAAGACAGATGCCAAGCCTTACCCCCGCGCCTGCCCTGCCTCCTCTGATGACAACAGCCACATCAAGAGCCCCCTGGTGAACAGCCGAATCGGCACCATCCAGGAGCTGTCCGAATCCCTGGAGAAGCGGCTCCACTTCCGCGGCCACAGCGTCACGTCCCTGGTGGGTCTCCTGGCCCGGTGTTCCCTTTCAAAGCTAGTTGTGCTGGAAGCACTGGAGGCATTTTCTTCCCCACAACGTCAGATGTTTCTTCTGAAATCACTGACTGCAAAAAACTTAATGACATGGTCTTAGTGATGCTCACATGTTGCTGTGGCTGATAGCTTGAATTAATCCTTTGTTAGACAGAAGGATTATTTTAATATTGTCATTGGGAAGAGTACTTGTTGCACACATTGCAACAGTTTCCATCTTATTGATATTGACTTATTAAAGTGTTCCCTTTCTTTCTGTAACTTTCAATCCGACAAATTTGAAAAAAATGACAATTTTTCAAATTGCTAATCTGAGCCCATGATGTTTAATCTACCGCATAACGTATGCATTGGTAAAGTTATAGTTATGTCCTCAGTCACACTGATGCAATTTCTCTGCGAGTGTGATTGCATTTATTCATGTGGTAGATTTGAAAAAGCCTTATTTGTGTGGTGTGTGCTTATGACATGCAGAGCGACGCTGAAGACCTGTGTCTTATTTGCCATAATGAGGCGAGGGGGAGAGAGACACGCTGCGCACACCGTCCCCTCAAAGAGGTACGTCTGAGGATATGGAGCACTTCCTGCGATAGCAACTGGCTCACCTGCACCAGAGCGTCCCCTGTCCTAACGCCAAACTTACCTGGCTATTGTGCCACCTTTGTCTTTTTAAAAAACGGTGTTACCAAATAGTATGACTGCAAGACTGGGCTACAAACGGCAAGACACTGCATGGCATAAAGCTGTACAGTATGTAGCGGTCTACAGCCTTAAGCCACATCACAATGGAGGGTGGGGTGGAGGGTGGTGTGATTGTGTTTCTCAAGCCTTGTGTAGTAATAATAAAAATAATAACGGGGTACATTTAACAGCACAGTACTTTGCAGTGAAAGGGAGTGATTTAAACTGTCCTTCTCTGACTGGTTGTCTTTGAAAAGGGGAAGAGGCCAGAATGGAGGCTGTGTGGCAGTGGCAATAGAGGCAGTAGTGCCGCTGGTGGTGCCATGTCAACGGTGTGCAACGGACAGAGGTCCAGAGACGCCTCTCACTGTGTGGAGCATGAGGATCATCGCCAAACACACAGGAAGCTCTCTCTGCGAAGGCAGCGCTGATGTCACACCTCCCCCTAACTTCCTGTTGAACACTCTCCCCACTTAATCTCGGCCAAGCCCTTCCCTTTATTAGCCTTGCTCCCCAACACCTATTGTCCCGCCCCTCTAACCCCTCAAAAACAAAGATCAGTAGGATGTCAGTACTACACACCAGTGTGTGCGTCACATGCCAGAGACAGTATAACATATGTGCAGATGCGTCACAGACTTAAATCAACACTACACACCTGTTTGTGTGTCACACACCTGAGTCAAACACTATACTCAGCTGTGTGTGCATCACATACCTGAGTCAATACTACACACCTGTGTGTGCCTTGGGCTGTTTTTTCTGCACTGCATGTTTGGAGTATGGATGCTCCATGGATAACACCCAAAGTGACATGGCTATCTATGTCCTAACCACCTTCACAGACATAAATTTGCATATGGTCATGAGAAAGGCCCAGCTCATAGTTTGTTTCAACATCAAGTCCAATAATTATAATCATCATAATCATAGTTTCAAAACCACACCTAACTGTGCTGCCTTCACTTCATTTTGGAATTTATTAGGAAATTGGAGGTCTTCAGATTCCTTCTCAATGTTTGTGTGTACTTATGCACTGTGCTCACAAAAAAAGTATAGTTGCCATATTGTCCATGAACAGTAGCTGTATTGTAGCAGCTTTGAACAGCTTTAACTGTTAAATGTAACAGGCTTGTGGGTATGGTTACCTACAAAGCTCACATTTTATAATAAAGATTTGTTGCAAATTAATCTTACATGATTTGCTACAAATAATGAAAAGAAACTAAATAAATAGTTCAAACGTTTGGTAATATAAAGATTTGGTTTGTCAGTAAATGAAGCAATGCTTTGGCCTATTCTGCCTTCATTAGGTGATAGACAGGGGGAGGTTGTGTCAGCTGAAATGTTGGCTTTTACTTTACATTACATTAAAGCTGAGATCCAGCATACAGGAAATATTTTTTACCTGTATATTTTGTTTATTTTCATAAATTCATATTTTCTGTATAGCACTTGAAATTTTATCAAGAAAAGGTTTTTGATAATATTAATGCTCCTTAAAAAAAACTTTATCATGAAACAACATTTCCATTTATTTGGATCTTCAGGTGGGTGAAATGTTTGTGCCAGTTTTGTTGTTGTAAAGTCAGCCAGAAGCATTTCAAGTAGTCTTAAAGTCATATGTGCAAACTGTTGTATGTTGGGACATGTATTCTGTAATTGGTTGTCAGGTCACAGTTAAAATGGATTTTAGACGCTATGCCCTAGCCCAGTGTCATTGTCATCTCTGTACATTAACTTGATAATATTCAAAGCAAATAAATATATTTGATCTGTTGCTTGGCTGAGGAACTCTGTTTCAAAGCACAGTGGTGTCAGTTTACACCCTTTATTAAAATTAAATGTCAAAATTTCTCTCATACTACACGCCTTCCCATTTATTTTCTTTGTCTTTCCATTTTTGGCACGTCTGTGTAACCATACTACCTGGCCCTAAATCCAGTCTGTGTAATAAACCAGGCCTTCCACTGCAGTTTGGTGTGGACAGAACAGACCGGGTGCATCCAGGGGCCAGTCTTAAATCCTGGGATGTATGCCTGTGCAGCCCAGCAGAGGAGAGGCCAGCAGGGCACTAGTGGAAGTGTTCATCCAGAATCTTAAAGAGAAAGAAATCATACTGATTTGGGAGCGTATGGAATCAGTTTTTGATGGCATTTAAGCAGTCTACCCATAAATGTAATACGTAATGCATGCCAATACCAATTTAAAATGCAATGTATGATATTATAATTCGTTTTCTCTGCAGTTATTAAACAACTTTAAGCAATTTATAGTCGCTCCGGCTCGTCCTAAAGCAATTCGATTTTACAAACTACTTCTTCCAATTAACAGGAAATCGCGTCTATTGCTTACATATTTACACGTTCATGAAAATGAATGTACGCGAAAGCAATTGTAATCCACGCAATTTATTCCAGTAGCCTGCTTTGTATTATAACACATAGCCGCGCTTTTGAAATAGTGTATTTACATTTATGGGGTTCACGCATTTATTTAACCATATACTGTGTACAACACACACAATTATCAGCGATATTAAATAGCCTAACCTTTATTAAGAGCAAGCTAAATCACTACGTTTAATCACATTAACGGAAATATAATAAGAACCAAGTGCACAGGGAAATGTTTCCTTGTTTCAAGCTTTTGTTACCAATCTCAGATACATTTTGACGGTTTATCAAACGAAATCATAGCCTTCTTGAAAGAGCGGTGTTTTACAGCCGTACATAAGAGTAAACAATTTCTTCCGCGGGCGGAGTGTAAGTGTACACGTGGAATTGAAAATGACTGAAAGGGTCTTTAACCAATCCAAACAATAAAGAACTGACGTAGTCCAACGATCAATATCCAATCGTATGATTTATTCAGTTTTGCCAAAAACTGAAAATTATATACCGTCTTGTTGGACAAATTTGTCGTCAAACAGTTCCATCAGTTGCGTGATGCGACGTCGATGCATCTTTCCCTTTAGGAAGAATTTCAAGATCGTTAATTATTTTCTTTTTTGACGTTCATGTGAATAGGAAGTCTGATACCGTTGCTTTCAGAAACTTCAGAACTGAACGGTCAAGGTAGGAAAATTAAATTGGCTGTACTAGCCATGTTGGCTTAATTACAAGTTGATAAAAATGTCGTTAAATACAATTTTATAGTTGATCAAGACACTACGCTATAAACTTGTATTCGGATGTAGAACGCG
Source organism: Anguilla rostrata (assembly GCF_018555375.3). Taxonomy (NCBI): domain Eukaryota; kingdom Metazoa; phylum Chordata; class Actinopteri; order Anguilliformes; family Anguillidae; genus Anguilla; species Anguilla rostrata. Next base: position 18,094,327 of record NC_057947.1, read on the forward strand.
GAAAGGCAAGAGTAAGATGACGAGCTCCGAAATGTTCATAGAAATAAACTAATGTAACAATCAATTTTTGAATAGGGTTATATAATTTTGCAGAAGCATTTCCAGCAGTTTTTTGATCCCGAGGCAAAGTAAACTTATTTGCAATGGCTGTATGTGTGACTTTTCTTGCCATTGCACCCAAATTAACAGTAGAGTGCACCTTGGAAACCTAACTAAATGAAGTAAAGCAAGAACTGTCAGTAATTACCAATTAGGCTCATCAGAGCGAGAGCATTTTAAAACTATAGATTATTCGGTAATGCAGAATGATATGGGATACCTTGTGGAGAGAAATGGCTTTGCAAATACATCAGAGAGCAAGATATGCAGCTGAGACTTCTTGAACCTCAGCATTCTCCAAGTGGCAATCAGGATCAAGTGGCACATCACCATGGAGGAGGCACTCAGGGACGGCAGAATGGGAAGAAAGGCAGGTCTGGCTAGTGTGTAGGGTCTGATGACCTTTTGAAGATGTAACAGAGTGGTAACTTTAGTTGCCTTATAGTCTTGCACCAAGGTTTTGAATTTGATGCTAGCTGATATCGGTAGCCAGTGGAAGGTGATGAGAAGGGGAGGGACATGGCTGAGTCTGGGATTTTAGATCTTGCAGGAAACTAACAAAAATAAGCATTGGAGTTTGCTGAACAATATTGGAACTTTGATTGGAGCTGTTTATTATGGTCAGATGAGATGTGGGGTTGGCATCCGAAGGACGATTGTTTTGAAATTAATGTCATACCTACATACCTTATGGGGTAGTCTTTTATTATTTTATTTTTTGTGTATGACATGGATTTACTATTGGTAGAGTGTTATTGATTTAGACTGCAGCTTTTTAAAATGTATTTTTTCTTTTTGGAAAAATTAAACTGGCTCATACAACACTGGCTGATATTGCCCACCGTACCTCTGCTTCCTATGTTCGGACACTTGAGCCATTTTCTTGTTTAAAAAAATGCTATTTTAAATTTCAATTACTGGCAAATAAGTTCTGAAATACTGCTTGTGCATGTTTGACGTTGGATTCTTTTTAGACAAAGCTCTCTCTAAAGGTGTGGATGTGCATGCACTGTATGGGATGTTTATATTTGCGAATGTGTTCAAGTGTGTATATTCATATGCATGTATGTGTGTGTGTGTGCATGTGTATAGGTTTGGGCGACAATGTCTGTATGCGTGTGTGCATGTGTGTGTCTGTGTGTATGTGTTTGTGCCTGTGTGTTGGTGTGGCACAGTGGTTTGTCTCACACCTTGTTGTTTAACAGCCTGTAATGGAGGCCCTTGTTAATTAATGAAATGCATGCTCAAAAACCAAGGATCAAAGATGCTACTCTAGGGGCTGAATACTAAATATGAATTGCTGTTGAGAGGTGAGAGACAGGGAGAAGTTGTTATGTATCATTGAAAACAGAATCAGCAATGGCTGACCTTGGTCTCTGATGTCTGTTTTAACCATTTGTTTTGCACATATGTATTAGGTAGTGCACTTATGCACACAGTTACAATGGAACGTGCTGTGTTGAAAACAAAATGGCTGGAACAGTCAGCATCTGTTCCAGGAACCCTTGTATTGACATCATGGCCGTGGTAATTCCAGTTGTGTCTAATTGGTTTTGGAGAGCACTGGAAGGGTCCAGGTGCCTGAGTAGCAACGTCCAATCATGTGTGTGGAATGCGGAGGAGATTTCCGTGACCTGCCCTCCACTCAAAGCTCAATCAGAGCTCAGACGAGGTCAGCTTCAAAACCCTCATTACGTCTGATTGTCCTAGTACGCTTAATCACAGATAGACTTCTGTCCGCTCTCCACTTTCTGGAAACTTCTGTCTGCTCTCCAGGGCAAAGCTTCATAAACAGCAATATTTTCAGATAAAATAAACCTTATATTGTGTACACATCCTTGGCAGTCCTTTGTAATAGTAAAATACTGTATGTATGTGTTGGGCTATAATAGATTAAATGAAAACAGCAGGGAATAATCCTCTTTCCAGTTACAGACCCACTCAGACCTGTCTAAGAACACACCACATCTGTCAACTAAATGCCTGTCTCCTGTTTAAATGCACATGGAAACACCGGGATGTATTCATCTCCTTAATACTATTGTGTAGATTGCATGTTTATTAACTGTCTACCTATTTTCTTGGGTCGTGATGCTCGTGAAGTGAATGATTTGGGTGTTTGCTCATTTTAATTTATTTCTCCAATTCAAACGGCAGTCAACCATATAAGTGAATTCCAGCAACCAATACTAATTATATTAATACAATGGATGTATTTTAAGGAAGCTCTGGAGTGTTGTGTTGGATATTGTTACTAAAAGCAAAAAATGACAACTTTGCCTCAAACATGTACTTATAATGAAATCTTTATCTGCTGTTCCAGGGATTGTGAGGAATCATGGGTAATTTTAAGGGCCACGCCCTGCCTGGAAGCATGTTCCTGATGGTGGGCCTATGGTGGGCGGGGAAGTCGTCCTTTTGGTATGCCGCACGCAGAAAGAAGAGTGCAGGACTCCTGACCAGCAGGGCTGCTCAGCGCCGCCTGGAGGTCATTGAGGGCGTTACCATTTTGTCCTTCTCTGTGATTGGTGAGGGAGCTGTTTCCTGAGAACAGATCATGAAATTTGTAACACTTTGCGAGTGATTGAATGGCAGCTTTAAACGACACAGGCAAATGGTAAATGGACTGAATTTATATATAAATGGTAAATGGACTGCATTTATATAGCGCTTTTATCCAAATTAAATTAATTTGGAGTGTGTCAATTACTTTCATATTGCCATACTTGGTAACCGTTTGATAAAAGCAATAGCTCAATTCAGGCCAGAAAATGTACAAGCAAAAATAACGACGAGATAACTATCCAAGATCAAGTCAAAGTAGGCTTTTCACCAATACCACAGTCAAATAAAGTGCGGGGAGAACATGCGCAAGACAAAAGTGGCTGAAGTCTCCATAAAAATGACAGTATTATTTGGAGGAGTTCAGCAAGTCAATGGCTAAAGGATGTCTTAAGTCTCATTTTTAGGTCTTGCGGTCTCCTGTGTCATGTGATAACCTGCCTGGTCATGTGACTCACTGCATGTGTGCGCAGGGATGCTGGCGGAACAGTTTGCTGCAGATGGGCCACAGCTACATCTCTATGACTATGCCGAGCATCAGTGGGACCACCTGATGAACTGGCAGCATGCCACCATGTACCTGTTCTTTGGCCTGGCAGGGGGCGTGTCTGTGGCCGTCCATACCACTGGCTCTGCCCCGCTTGCCCTGGACCGCATGCTGCTAGGCGTGGCATTCTTCACTGAGGGTAAGGAGAGGGGTTTGGGGGTGCAACATGTTGTTCTCTTAACTCCGTACTGAGTTAGCTGGTGAGTTTGTGGTCTGTACTGTTGCTTTTATCATGGCTTAAAGTTCTCCAGCACTATGCCGGATTTCTGTCGTACGGCTGTTTTAGATCAGTGTAATATATTCTTGGCTTGCATTTTTGTTTAGGGTGTCTTAACCAATCACGCTCAGCCATCTTATACAATATTCCAATGTTATGCGGACAGCATATAGACCACCGCGGCACATTTGTGTACTTGAGGGTTCACTTTTTGGGGTAAAACAATAGGCTGAGACACACCAATACAGAAATCTCTGTATAAATTTAAAAAACAAAAGATATGTTTTGTAATATATACTGCATAACTAAAGTGTCTACGAATTTGTCTACAAAAACGTCCACAAAATGACACTTTGCTTTCATCTCTGAGCTGTGTAATACTGACTCCCCCTCCTGTCTGCTGGTCCCACAGGGTTTCTGTTTTTGTACCACCTGCACGGGCGAGCCATGCTGGACATACACATTCACCAGCTGCTGCTCTATGCCATCTTCGGAGGGGCAGCTACCGCTTTCCTGGAGGTCTTCCACAGGGGCAATGTCTTACTGGAGCTGCTGAGAGCCTCCTTCTGTCTGCTGCAGGGCAGCTGGTTCTGGCAGGTGTGTAAAATGTGTCAAATGTGTGAGTAATATGTATTTCATAAATGTGTGTGCACATGTGTGTACAGTGGTATGCAAACATAATTAAGAAATGCAAGTTATGGGGCACTGTTGAAGTCAAGACAAGATCTGGAAGACTGAGAAAAATCTGGTCAGATATGCACAGCAAAAGCCACATATCACTGCAGAGTACCTGAAAAATGTTTAGTGACACCAAAGTAGTGGTGCACTAGCCCACTGTGCAGCACTGCTGACACAAAAATGATCTGCATGGAAAAATTGTCAGAAGGAAACATTTCCTGAGATCTCTCACAAATTTCAACACATGAAGTATGCAGCACAACACTTAAATATGCCAGAGACTTTTTACTGTTTACTGTTTTTTTCTATCTATTGCATTTATCATATAACATGTTTTGTGCATTAAAATTTACAAAAATATGTCATGCTTCAACTTGTTCCCTGCATAGGATATGTTAGTTTCGTCTTACCTAAATCAACTAAATGTGTAATTTGACCAGGAGCACCCTGTATTTGCATACCAACTCTGTGCGTGTGCATGGACGCATGTGCATGTGTCTTGTGTCTATTTAGAGCATATAAAAGTATGTATATATGTGTGTGCGGATGTATATGTGTGTGCATGAGTATATACATATGTGAATATAACATGTATGAAGTGGCTGCTTATATTCAGTAACATTGTGTGACCATCTCAGTGTCTCCTGTGGTTCCCGTAGATTGCCTTTGTGCTTTACCCACCCAGTGGGGTGGCAGAGTGGGACCTGAAGGACCACAGCAACATGATGTTCATCACCACGTGCTACTGCTGGCACTTTGCCTTCTCCCTGCTCACTGTGACTGTAGTCTACTGCACCGCCTGCTGGTGAGAGCTCCTCCTTCAGCCCCACCCCTGACCCCACCCACACCTGCAGAACTGACAGTCTGGGCCTGCCAGCCACACTGCACGTCTGTCGGTCTGGCTGTGTTATGTGTTACTTCATAGTTAAAGTGAAACTCTATGTTTCATAAGCCTCTTAGGAAGAGTACTGGTGTGTGGGTCATCCTGTTAAAACTGTGCGTGGATTGATATCATGCATTAACTTGTATTGTAGCTTGTATTGAGGGAAGGTTATAAACTTCTGCAGCCTGCTTGTTTGGCTTAACTAATAGTGAGCAACACATCCAGACATAAAAGCTGAAATCAGTTTTAGTGCGGTCCTCCCCCTGTATACATTCCCAGAAACAAATCCAAACTAAGCCATTGAATGTGCTGGGAACTGTGGGTCCTGTGGTCAGTGTTCATAATGTGCTAAACCCCCTCCACAGGGTTGTACATTCTAAGCTGAAGAGGACTCCCTCAATGGAAATGGGACTTTTGAAAACCACAGACAAGGAGCAGGAGTCCGAAGATGAGATCTAATGGCTGCCCCCTCCCACCTCGCTCTCACATACAAACACACTAATGCGCACACACACACACACACACACACACACACACACACACACACACACGCACACACTGCTACGTGCATACATACACCTGTGCACACGCACACCCTCATACACACACATGCTCACATCACTCCACACTGGGTCTCAGGATGAGAGAAGCTAATCATCTGTCTGGTGCTCTGAGTACATGGTTCCTTGGAGAGCCCCAGACCCTGCCTTCATGTCTCACCAGAGCAGGGATGAATTCTTCTGCTCCCTGGCGTGGGAATGTGATTCATTAGAGGCAGAGTGCAATCCATTGCTTTCCTGGCCCAGTGATAGAGCCCTTTCATTGAAGCATGTTTCTAGAATTTTGTCCCACACAAGAGCCCTCTCCCAAAATGGCATACACGTACAAAAAGATTAACCACATTCTATTTAAGGTACATTCATTGGTATTTCATTCGATGTTCTCAGCATTTTTAAGGAATTTATTTGGCAGCTACAGTACAGCTAAGACTATATATGTGTCCAAACAGGTCTATGATACACCATCAAGTTCAAAATCCATGTTTTGAAAGACATCAGCTGTCCTTTGACAGCCATCAATGTTGTAATTGTTTTCTTTTTTTAAGTGTCATGTTGGCGTCCAGAACACAGACATTGTGCATAAAGACAATCAAAATCATGTTTTTAGTAGTCATATATAATGAACCGAAGAAAACAAATGATGTAATAGTTAGCCTTTATTCAAATTTTTCAGTTGTTCAGAAGGATTAGCCTTTGGCCATTTTGGAAACCATGTCTATTGTATAATTAACATTAAATTAACATTTAAATTATAACCAGTCAGCGGCGTGAATGTTTAGTGGACTGCCAATCAGAAGTGAACTTGAAGTGAATATCCATACAGGACCCACCTTGTCAGACCACCTGTGCTCATGTGTAGAAATGACAGACTTTAGATCAAAAGGAAATTTGACTTTTTTTTGTCGATAAATTTGTCTTAATCTTGTGGCATAATAAAGACTTAAACTGCATTTCCCTGCAGTGCGAGGGTCCGTCGCTCCAATTCTGAGCTCTGGATATCCAATGTAGTTTCACAGTCCTGCTCATTTACACAGTAAGTATTCACTTTTATTTATGTAAAGAAGCTGCTTCTGAGTTGCTCTGTCCATACATTACAGGCTTTTCCCTATAGGTTAGAGCCTTGGCCTCTGCTTTGTCATCATCTGACTATGACCAAAAGACCAGAGTCACAGGGTTCTCACTTTGGAGGCCCAAGAAATGAGAAATATTTGGAATCCCTGCGCTTAGGGATGATGATACAGAAACCCCCACTTTCTCTCTTTCTTCAAATCAGAATATGGGTGCTTGAGCAAAAGCTGCATATTTCGGGCAAAAAGGACCTGAGTGCTTTTCAATCACAGGTAATACCACTGACAACAGAGCCATAAGTCACCAGTAGTTCTATAATTCCACATTTTCAGTTCATTCAAATGTACAAATTGCTTTTAAACAACAACTGCTAGCTCACATTGTGGCCAGTGGTTAAGACTGAGATCTTTACTAAACTAAACCTGCAGTGGAGTCGGCTGAACTCTTGCAAAGAATGTAGCTCCCCTCCCCGATGTCCTCAGTAACTCTGGAAGCGTTATACTGCCATCAGGTGGAGACACTTTTTAATCATTTAAAAAAATAATGATAACAATTCAGGTGCTGAATTAAGTTATAAAATTATTACTAATAGATTGTCTTTCAAACGAAAATGTGTTGCTTTGTTTTGCACACATAAAATGTGATCATATTATGACTAAGATATATCATGTTATAATATTATTTGCCACAGTAACATTTGAACTGTAAGTACTCAAAATGTAATACAGGATTAAAGTCAATACTTATTATTGTTTACACCTCTGATTGTTTTTCTAAATAAATTATAAAATAAATTGTCTGTTCCCATATTCATCATGTAGTGCATCTGCAGAAAGTGATATTTCTGCAGTGGGTAGCCTATTTAATGATTTACTGTATCCCTGTTGAATGTGAAGATTTGACTTTATTTTCCACCTTTGTACTAAAACATCTATGCAAATGATGTGAAATCATTAGAGGTAACCTCAAGGGTGAAATGTAGCCTATTAAATATACATGCAAGAAACGTTTTGTGTACAATGTGAGATTTGTGAGCATAATTTAGCTACTGGGACTGTGCAAATAGACTAGATTGATGTTGTTTGGCTATCTGCACTTATCTAGATTTGTTAAACAGATCTACATATCATTACGCACTTGCGAGGCTTTCTGAAATTAGACGAATATGATGACCATATTCAGAACGCCAAAGGGACTGCAAAGATAGATACAAACACATATCAGTCTGCTGTTTCATAATGATACTGTCTACTAGCTTATTCATCTCTCTGACGCGGTGTTTCCGTAGCAACAGACACGGAAGTAACATTCGTAGAATTCACCTGTTGCGTGTTCAACAGGAAAGAGAGAAAATAACAAGAAACAATTGAAGTAACATTGACGAAACTCGCGAGTGCCGGCCACGGTTAGAGCCCTTGCATCGACGTTCATGGACAAACTAAAGAAGGTTCTGAGCGGCCAAGATGGCAATAATGATGACATTAACATCGTGGAGGTAAAGTCAGACGTTCAACCATCCATGATTTCAGCGGTGTAGCTAGCTGTAGCTTGTGTAATGGGCGTTCAGCTATAGTGTGGCTAGCAATAGCTCGTTTGCATTTAAGTACAGTACCGCGCACATTTGTGCATAGCATTCACAAAACAGTTATGGAAATATATGGATTAAGCTGTTTGCCACTAACGTTACATCGAAGAGAAAGCAACGTGTCGTGTCAGACCTAGTTAAGTTAGCTTTGATGATAAAGTAGGCTATAAACAAGTTGTTCACAACAGGTGAAAGTTACAGTTAATATTAGCCGGTGGTGGTTATGTGCGATACGTTACCGCCAGGCAGAGTTTGTGATTTTAAATACTTGCTGCTTGAAATCTATCACAATATGTTATAAATAATTTGCATACGACAGAACGGACAAATTCCCCTTTGCAATGTGGTTATTAATATCGAGATGCCATTTGAATGCATTGGAAACTTGAGCCACCTGTATTTCCAGGTGTCATGTTAACACTCAATGGGATTACTGTAGTGACACGTATATCGGCTATTGTATCAAAACTTTCGTCCACTTCTCTCACCGGTTAGGCAGCGAACCGAGCCTCAACTCTGAGCTGGAGTACACGGATAAAGGGGTTCGCCGCTTTCTTCGTGCTTGGAGGGGTGTGCTCGGTGATGGTAAGTAGCCTCGTAATTATTACGTCATTGTGGCTTCCGAAGTCTGTCGAAGGCACGGTATTTTTCTTTTTTTACCACACGGAATATTTATCATATCATTGTTCAGTGACGCTCCCATCGGTGTTGATTTAAACAACTCACTTAAAAACAAGTAGAGTGAGTATGTACAGGTACTCACGACTGGTTCGTCTCGCTCTGAGGAATGTCTCGTTTCCCAGACACGATTCCTCACGCATTCCAATTGCGGCTTTTTATGTTATTTTTCAATGCCATTAAAGTATGATCATTATTATTCTCAATGCCTGTTCATGTGCACTGGACCTCAGATGATGTCACATAGTAACACTGAATTTTTTTTTATTTAAACATGACATTCGCACATACTGTGTGCCTGATAGTTTTTCTAGTTTATTCACTTATGTTGTGAACCCAAACATATTTATTAATATCTTATTTAGGAAAAAGTATTGTATCTAAAAGTAGGCCACTCAACATCATGTTGCTTTTATTATGTCCTTCAGTTTTCTTTTCAAAATTGCATTTTATTTTCAGCATGAAAGAAAGTTCAACTACTGTAACTCACACACCAAATAACTATATTTGAGGCTATGGACAACACTGTCCTTGATTGATTGATTGATGTTATTTGGGAATATTTTTAAAAGACATGTACTGAAGGTGAAATTCCAAACACAGCGATCACAGCTGAAGCAGCAAGTGATCTTCCTTAAATTTAACATAGTGAAACCAACTGTAGGCAGAAGCAGAATTAGCAAGGATGCAGTGCACCCATATGAGCAGCCATGGGGGTTCCCTGAGAACCCGAACATAGACTCTGGCTTGATTCATGAAAACATTGTTTAATGAATGTTGGCAAGTAACACTGTGTATTGTTCACGTTAAAAAAGAAATAATATATTTTTTAATCACAGTTGATGTTGAAATGGAAAAGTAGTCTCATCATGCCTCACACCCAATATATGACAGGCTGGCTCCTGACAGTAGAGGAAGTCTATCTGGAAGAATTTCAGCTGAGAAATGTGAAGATTTCCAAATAATGTTTGCAAATTTCTTGAAAACAATTTCTGCATCCTTAGAATGGGCTAATGTTTTACATTGAATGGCCTGAATGTGATGACTGAATGTGCTCTATAACTGTAATGGTGATTCATGTTTTATTTAATTTTTTATCTATTCTCACTTCTCAGGGGGTGTGTTTTCTGTTTCTTCCAAAAATTGGATTGATTTTGTTCATTATCCTTTACACCATTGGCAACATTTGCACTCTGGCCAGGTAAGTACCAGTCTATGTGCTCTACAGCCTTCACAACTTCAGTCAAAACCTCTTTACCCTAAGGATTCCTGCTCATCTTAAAAAGAATGTCATTTTATCATTGTGTCAGGCAGTTCAGTTTGAAATCAAGTTTCTTGTTGCTTTGTAGCATAATAGAGATGCATGCACATTATCATTGTGAATAGTTAACAGGTGTTACAGTCAAACAGCGTTTGTTACGAAGGTCCATTAAAGTTTTTATTAGAAGTTTCATGCTTCTCACTTCTTGGTGGCTTTTTAGTTAGTTTCTTTTTTAGCCTCTTTTGGATAGATAGGTCTTTCTGGGGCCTTTGCTTTGATTCCAAACCTGGTCCAGACAGGTATACAGTGTTTACTTATTAATGTACTCACAGTGACTGGATACCTTTATCCAGGCTCTTGTTGAAATGCCTCCTGTGCAGCTTCATTTTTCCCTTGTTAAGTACTTTGACAGGTATGTCCTTCTGTTAGCACTAAATTTGTTTGATTCACAGGTATCTTCTGAGTTTTGAGTGCAGAAGCAGGATAAATAAAATAATTATTGCCTAACATGAAGCACAGCCTCTGTGCCCGGGCGATCTATGCAACTTTAGTTTGTGCATTAGGGGCCAGATGCATCTTAGATTTCTAATCTAAGGTAGTTACATAAGATGCAGTTTTTTCTCTGGAAGATCCTCCTGTTTTCAGACTTGCAGAATATGCAAAAGACCTGCCTATAATGCAGTTTGTCAGGAAACAGAGAATCTCATTTAGGCCTTCCCTTTGATCTGACTGATTAATGCAGTTATCCATTTGAAGGCTGCTTTCATCTAGCTAGCCCGTTCTCAATGGTTCAAAGAAAAACGAATGTACTTTTATGTAATTCCCTAGATATTGCTTTTTTAATGATTTTGGAGTAACATTATGAAACTACTTGACATCAGTGGAACCCGTAAGTCTGTTACCAGACTGCGTCCCGTTTTGGTTGGACAGCACCATTGGTCTATCTATTGGCCAGTGGGTTCATATGTCTGGGCCTATGGGCTGGAGGCCGGAGGGGTGACTGAGTGTGTATGCCCGTGTCTGCAGCACCATGTTCCTGCTGGGGCCCTGGAACCAGCTGAAGAGGATGTGTGAGAAGACCCGTGCCTTCGCCACCATCCTTATGCTGGTGAGACCCCTGTGAACGTGTACCTAACCTTATCTCAAGAGTGTTACATCGCCCCCTAGAGGCATGCCCTCATACAGGATGTATTCTGTTACACAAAGCATTCATCTCTTCTGTCTTCTCTGGATAGGGAACAGGCTTGTGACCCAAAGGTTTTGGGTTAAAATCCAGGGCAGCTGTTGTCCCCCCTCAACAGTGTACCTAACCTGAGTGTATATACAGCTGTATTACTAGATATGTAAAATGTAGGCTCCGGAAGTCACCGTCAATGTACATTGTAAAGCATGCCTGTAACATAGACGTAATTTAATATCATTTTTGGGAAATGGAAAATGAAGCAGATATTCTCATTCCAAAATTAGAGGTATAAACTCCAAACAGGAAGTGTGGTGCCACTGATAGCACCACTGGGTAGGGATGTGCTGCTACTTGAGGTGTATCAGTTTTGTGGAAAAAACTTGCAATACACCAGCAGACTGGTGTAGAAGTAGGGCAGATTTTATTTACAGGACTTACTGAAAAAGAGCAAAAACTAAAAAAACAAAAAACAATAAAATAAAAACAAAAGCTTGAAACAAAATGTGCAGATGATTTACATACTGCACAATGGATACATCTAGCTCCAGCCTCACAGCAGACTGCCCTCTTAGTAAGACGAAAAATGACCCTGCCCCAAAAAAACCTCACAAGTAAAGGTAACTTCCAGGCTTATGTACCTGAGATATACTGGTTATATCCCCTATCACTGGTAAGTGCCCTTTCCTTTGCTTTCGTGGTAATGAGAAACTGTTCTTTGTTTTTTTCATAGGTGTTTCTTGCCTTGACTCTCTGCGCTGCTTTTTGGGTAAGTAAACCTCTAATTGTATTAGCTTGGTGCACTGGAATGTTTAATTAGTTCCTTGGATATTTTGTACTGGTGACTGAACACAATTGCACATCTACGTGTGCTGAATAATAATTAATCTAGCAGCTATTGATCAGTTGATTAATTTTGTCTTTATTGTATGTCCTGTGTGCGTTTACTTTTCAGTGGAAGAACTATGGGCTTGCTTTGCTGTTTTGCATTTTGCAAGTCATTTCATTTGCTTGGTGAGTAGTGAATATTACATTAATATACGGCTCTATTTTCACCTCTCAAATGGATTCATGTTGTCATTGTATTGTGGAATTTTGCTGGAAGTGTTGGAGGTTTGTTTTGTATCTCTAATAGTTAATTATAAAAAACCCTTCCTCATTCATTGCTCTTTGAGTAATATTAAATCTCAATAGTTCTGATAAATTTTAAAGGCAAACAGTCCTATGCTTTTCAGGAGCATACACTGCAATGACAATTTAGTTTGTTTATCTGTGAATCAAGTCCATTTTAAGCATTTTGGAAAAAGTCAGCATTAAACAAAACTGTTTTTGAACGTAACTTAAAATTTGACTGCAATATTCATTAAAAAAACTACAAATCAAATGCTCAGCTGAATCCTGATTCATTATTTTTATTATGATTTTTAAGCCAGGAAAACCCTATTGAAATTTACATTTTTTAAAACGGGTTACCTATATGTACTCTAAAAGCATGAAAAACAACTTTGTCCAACCAGCCAGCTAATTAACCTGCTTTAGCTCTTGGATTTATACTTTTAGTCCCTGTGATTTTAAAGGAAAACTGAGGGGAGGGACCCACAATGAACTTTATTGTAATTATTTTTGTATGTTTTTTCAGGTACGGTCTGTCCTACATACCATTTGCAAGGTAGGCTTTTTTTGTTCACAGTTTTTTTTTTTGTTTAATTTGATCCAGATAGTCCATACAGCATATATTGGCTCGTCATAATGAATAAAACATTTAGGTACCGTACATGGACATTCTGGCTTCTTTTGGAAATACATGTTGCTTGTACAATATGGACTTGGATTGTGTCTCAGGTTTGACTGAATAAAGAGGCCTTGTATGTGGCTGCTTTGCAGGGATGCAATGTTGAAGCTGTTCGCCCTCTGCGTGAAGTGAGGAGGGCCTCCCTCCACGCCCCCACCCCCTGTCCTATCCCTGCTTTTAGGACCATGAAGGGAGCATACCTGCAAAAGTTTACAGGTGCCACTCCATCCTCTAGCAAAATGGCACCCACCTGCTGTCCTGAACATTTTACAAAAAATCTCAAAGAGGGCTAAAAGCTTTTGTTGAGGGTAAATTGTATGTATATTATGTTTCTTTTTTAATCACGCAGACTGACAGAAGGAATAAGAGCTCTGTTCACATCGGTCTAAATTTGGACTTCTCCACACCTCTGCTTTCCCCTTCTGGGAGGAATGTATATGCTGTAGATGATACACTGTGTACCTGTACAAGTGCCTTCTCAGTCGACGTATCTCTGGTTGAGGGTTAAAATGAACAAATTTAGTGAAGGACCTCAATTATGTGTCTATATTAGTGTTTAATACAGTATTTAAGTTTTCATCGCTTAGTGTGTATGCATTTTATTTTCTTTTCCACACTCCTAGCCGTAAACAAGTGTATTTATGAGTTACATATAAGCGGATAGTGAAATAAATACTTTAAAATACATTTGAAAGGATTCTGTTACACATAGGAAATGAAAGTACCATAATCCTGCAAACTGATGACTGGCCTGGATTCCATCTACAATTGTCCTATATTTTAGCTTATGACCTAAAGCAAGTTTTTGCAATTTTCTTCATGAACACAGTTGAGTGAGTTCATTTTTGATGATTGCCTAACATTAACATTTATTTGTATGTTAAATATAAGGGCAAGTGTTGAATGAATGTTAGCCTTTTTCTTAAACTCAAAGATGAAATGAACAAAGCGATATGATCACCTCTGCTGTTCTAAAGACGAGGGAAACCTATATACTGTACATACAGTACGTGCTGTATTTGAACAAGAACATAAGCTGCACTGCGTAAAAGCCTGTAAGAATAGGGACCAAATATTATTTTTTGAAGGCCGATATCCAGCCTGTACTGGTGAATGGATCTTTTAAATGATCTTTTAAAAGTAAGGAAGCATTGGAAAATCATCCCCAGGGGAAGCATTCAGCTGCAAATTTTCACTTGTGGAAATACAGGGTGCCTGCTATGCCCAACCAAACTCTTTATCTGGGTTTTAATGTCTCAAAACCAAAATCCTAGGTGCCTTTACATTTAGTGGCACAGTATGGTGGAATGTGCTAGAAGTAGTCATTCTCTGAGCTGAAAACTTCTTTAGAGACACATCCATGCCACATTGCATCGGCCTGGCCTGTCTGCATCACTGAAATCCCTGACCCTGATCTGTGCGTGTCCTCATGGTGCCGCTGGGGAAAGAACCATCTCTGTTAAATTTGTACTGTGTAGATAAAGACACATAATGAGCCAAAATGGCCGGTATGGCCTGTTCTGATCTGTGATGCTCTAATGTTCTAACATTCTGTGATCATTCTCCTCTGGCCTACCAGTAAGAGAAGTTCTGCTGTAGTCTAGGGTATACGGTATGCTGCATTTTTACAGGTTAGATTTCTTTTTGTCATTTTAATATATCTTTTTAGAGTTATATTATTATTAGTTATATTATTGCCCACATTGGGGGGTTTTCTGTTCCTTGACACATGTGTTCATAGATATAGGTGACATTTTTGAAATTTCTTTTCATTTGAGGGAATTACAATCAGTTACTATTGTAATTCCCTGACAATGGTTGATTTTTGAATATCTGAACTCTCAAAATAAATTACCTTTCCCTTTAGGCGTTTACCTTGATGGATAAACCCGGTATTGCTATTCCTTCTTTTTGGGTTAAACTTTTAAGGAAGTTTTTTTTTCCAGTGCTTACACAACTTGTTTTTTTTTTTTTTTTTAACTCATGCAGTTGGTAATGAGGAGGCTCTTGTTTTTAAAATGTTACTACTTTAACTGCACTGCAAGTATAGTTAATGCAATTATGTCAAATACCATTGCACAGTAATTTACTGTTAAAGGAGCTTCTATCCCTGATACAATGTCAGTGAACATGCATGTCTGCATTTAAACAGCCCATCTTAGCCTCCCTACAGTATTCATTGGCTTAGATTACAATATTTACTTTATTTTAATTCTGTTAGCCTGTTAAGTCCTCTTTTCCTATCAGTGTCTTTGTCTTTCTGTCAGAACTACAGTTTCAATCTGTTACAGCAACTCCAAATGTTATTAATCATTAATTTTTTGGTTAATCGTGGAATGTGTTTATTTTCTAGAAATGTGTGTTTACTTCAGCATCTCTGCCACTTCAGGGAAGTGATTTGATGCCTTAGAAAGTGGCAGTTGTTCATTTTGACTTCTAGTGAACTTTTCTCACTCGTGGAAGCTTTTGTACCAGGAAGGGGCGTGCTGTTCTTCTGTGCTGTTGGCCTTTACTTTACACAGAAAAGGAGGGAACAAACTTCAGATTAAAAATAACTTATGTGCCTTATGTAAGCAATCTCGCAGGGAAACAACATTTATACTTATTAAACACAATACATTTTAAAGCAGAAATGTAATGCTCCTGAATAAATTTAACAAATTTATATCTTGAGCATTTATCTAAAATCTTACATCTAGTGGTAAAAAGCTGAATCAGTTTTGTGTGCTTTTTAGGGTGTTGGTTGCTGTTAGTGCAAGACTAGCAGGCATTAACTGCTCTCATAATATGTGAGGTAGATTTAATCTCTTCCATAGCTGCAGTCCATCATACCTGGGGTGACCCAGTGGTGTTCTCATGGTAATCTATTATTTTGTGTTTCCTTGGCAACTTGCACTTCCCTGCTATTTGTGATCTGAAAGGTCTCTGCAAGTTTAGGTCCAGAGGACTTTTATAGACCACGAAAGAAGCTAATGGGGAAGCAGTTTGCTTTAAAATGTGAAAAAGTCTTTTGTGTGTAAAAATGGTGGTATAAGTTTTTTTTTTTTGTGAGTTTAACTTTAATGTTTTTCATGCTGGATCTCTATATACCAATAATAATAGGATAATGTACAATTTAACACACTTGCTAGTTTGCTTAGTTAGCTAGCACTTGTATGTCTTGATAAATCCTAGCAGTTTAATGCCTAAAACACATGCAGGAAACTTTATGTGTATATGCATACACACACACGCACACAATCAACAGATGCAAATTCAGAAAGATCTTGGTTACGCAGAACTTTCTGGCTGCGGTCTCAATGATACTATAACACTTAGCTTTCAAAGGTCAACTGGACAGCTAACTGGTTCATTGGTGATTTATCAAACACATTTATAAATGGGTTTTGGGAATTTCCAGATGACATTATCTCATGCAGTTAGGCACATGCTTATTAGGCACTGTTCAATCAGTAGTGAATAGTGTGTATATAGTAAATAGCTAATTATTGTCTGCCAGGAACACAGCAGCCTGCTCACATCCACACCCAATCAGTGTTGAAGTTTAATTAGGTTTCTAAGGATTAAATCAAATAAGAGTCAGAAGTACAAAGAACAAAAATAAGAATAAAGGCGTGCTGTTGTTTTTTTTATAAATAAATTGCTACTGCAGAGCAAGGTCGTTGTGCAAAGTGATTTCCAATGATTTACTTCTGGGTTTTATTCTGTTCGTACACAGTGTACCTGAAATAAGTGTCAGTGCAATCGGCTCTGTTACAGCGGATAGATGTTCCAGAGGATTTCAGCAGAAATTACCTGTGGCTCTCAATTTAACATTTTACTTTGCATTTCTTTCATTGCAGGTGTTTTCTGTTTAGAAATGTTCTGTTCTGTCTGCTCGTGATTTTATAGGGATTTCTGTTCCTTTCTGTGTCCTCTTGGAATTGAGATCTTTGTGGCCTGGATTCCATTTACATAAGATGAATAACTGTTTGAATGTATTACTGAATTTGCCCTTTTTTCTCAGTCAGCTGTTCCATATTATTTGTGTTATTTTCATTTTGTTTGTCTTGGGCTTTCAGTTTTGTTCCAATCAACTGGCTGTTGGTAACGACTGCATGTATGAAACACATAAGGTCTTATGTTGTTGAACAAAATAAATATTTTGAACATTATTTCTGTGTGCCTCTTCTGTGGGAGAAGTCCAGCACCATGCACTGTGTTTATAGCCTCAAATTCCACATGTTCAGTTGGATTCAGGATGGGTGATTGACTTTGCCAGTCAAGAACATTCTGCTTTTTGGCCTTGAAAAATTCTTGGTTGTTTTAGCAGTATGTTCAGGGTCATTGTCCTGCAGCAAGGTGAAGCGCTGTCCAGTGAGTTTTGAAGCATTTGGTTAGATTTGAGCCAATGTTTCTGTACACATCAGAATTAATCCAGCTGCTACCGTCTGCAGTCACATCAATAAAGACAAGGGAGTGTGTTACTGTATTTTACAGATGAGGGGGGGTTAATTTTGATCATGAACAGTTATTTTATTTCTCTACACTTTTCTTCACTTTGGTACAGGTTAATACTCATCTCATCTGTTCATGATTTCCAGTTCCAGATATGACTCTATAGTTTTTGATGTACTTTTCAGCAAACTCTAATCTGGCCTTTCTGTTCTTGAGGCTTACCAATGGTTTGCATCTTGTGGTGAACCCTCTGCTATGCTGGTGCAGTCTTCTGTATGGTAGTCTTTGACACATATGCCTACACCCTGGAGACCATT
Organism: Anguilla rostrata; assembly: GCF_018555375.3. NCBI lineage: Eukaryota > Metazoa > Chordata > Actinopteri > Anguilliformes > Anguillidae > Anguilla > Anguilla rostrata. Next base: position 18,112,191 of record NC_057947.1, read on the forward strand.
GTTGATCTGTTTGACATTTGAAAATGGGTTTTTCTTTACAATTGAAAGTAGTCTCCATTCATCCACTACAGTGGTCTTTCATGGTCTGCCAGGTTGTGTGCTATTGCTTCACTCACCAGTGTGTATTTGCTTCCTAATAATGTATCAAGCCGCTGATTTTGATACATCCAATGTTTTTGCTGTCTCTGATAATTTATTATCAGCCTCATGATGGCCTACTTTACTGATATTGACACTTACTTGGCCCCCATGTTAAGAGACAAGAGCAACAGACTCAAAATGCAATTTCCAGGCCTAGAATCAACTCTAGACCTTTTGTTAGCTTTATGGGGCATGAAGTAATGATGCAAAGACACACAGCTTGCCAAGAAACAGCTGAACTGCCAATTACTTTTGGTCCCCTGAAATTGAGAGAATGTATAAAAAGGACTGGAATTCCTACTCAGATCACCCAATATGGATGTAAATACCTTCAAATTGAAGCTGTACTTCAATTATTTATGAGAATATGTGCTGGTGTACAGAGCCAAAACAGCAAAAATTGTGCCACTGTCCCGTTTAACTACATAACTGTGTACAGTTGTGTGTGTGTGTGTGGGTATTTGTATGTACGTATGCGCATATATGTGTGTCTGTACACGTGTTTGCATGCATGTGCGCCTGTGTGTGTGTGTGTGTGTGTGTGTGTGTGTTCGCCCTGTTATCTACCTCTGGCATTTGTGAGTAACATCAGTTACAGGGCTTTGTGATGAATTCATTCATCACCCAGCACTGGCAGCATGGAGAGAGCATGTGTGGCTGTTCTAATTAAAGGAGCCCTGAAGGAAGAGTCGGGCTCAGCTGCATCTGACAGAGCGGACGCTAGGGGGCGTATGAGAGGGCCAGTTAAGGGGGGTGCACAGGGGCAGTGCTATGACCAAGAGGAAAAAACTTGTCTTTGTCCTGCAGTTATATATGTTGGATGAAGGCAACAGTAATGAGCTGTCATTTGTTGCATTCCCAATCTGGAAATATTTTTTTTAAATATTGATGGATTATAAACAATGCATGTGACATGATCAACTTAGCTCCATGATATGCAAAGAGGTCTCATTTGAGAAAATGTGTGGTATTTAAATCCACATATCAAAATATTGTAACATTGTTAAGCTTTTTGCTGAATTTAATGGTTGTACTGTGCACATAACAGATAAGGAGAAACAAGCTTTCAAAACAACAAGCCCAAAAATATGTGTTGAAAATATTCCTTTACCGTCTATACTGGCTGATAACACTGTTAAATTGTGCTTGCTTGCTGAAACGCACACACAGCTCTGATTATTCATCTGTATCACAGAGACACAGTGCACCAATTCCCTTATCAATGTGTGTCTTGGTGATGTTACCATGGAAACTGTGTGCACAGCTTGGCTGCAGTCTAAAAACAATTTATAAATGATGAAGGAGGTGCGAGTCATGCTTTAGGCCTGGTGACGGAATAATCCAGCGCATCAAGAAAGCAACAAAGTAATGTCAGAGAGCAAAGTGCACACATATCTGAGTGTGGCCCATACACATCACCATATCTGAGTGTGGCCCATACACATCAGAGAGCAAATTGCACACTTAACCAAGAGTAGTACATGCTCATCAGACAGTACAATGCACTTATTTCAGAGTATTTAATGTATCAGAGCATAGCACACATTTCAGAGAGTGCAGTAGACTGCATGTATCAGAGGCAGAGCACCTACATCAGAGACTGCAGTGCACATTCAAAGTTCAGCACTTGCACCGGATAACAAGGCACTCAGAAGCTAGCAGAAGTAGATCGATTGATTCAAGGAAACCAATGGAAATAATGCCTTGGAGGCATGGAAATTTCCTGGCTGTTCTGTGGGAGGAGCCTATCTCTGAGATAGCTGAAAAAAGAGCTAAAGGCACATTCTGCCAGCCAGAACTGACAGTGGATCATGAACTGGATGGCCCAAATGCTACACATTAGAAGAATATTTACATATAAATGTGAATACAAAAGTCTGAGGTGGAAGTATGCAGTTTCAGGGATAGTATCCCGCAGGCAAGCCAATGCCTTCAGCACTTGCAGCTCTAATAGCTAAAATCTCTTTTGATAACTTCCTTTATCCTCCTCTTTATCCTCCAAAAGAACCCATTCATTATTTACAATTTCAATGCTTGCTAGTGGTGTACTGATTACAAAAATAAGTACATTCTAAAAAAAGTAAATCTGAGAAGGCCCGCTTTTTAGGGCCAAATTTCTAAGGAGATCTTTTTAGGTTGCCATGCCCAGGTAAATAATGTGTGTAGTGGGTAGACCTTGGTAGTTATGAACAGGAAGAACAGCCATACAATTTTGAGCCTGCTAGGCATCGAAGGAACTGGGAAAAGACAACAAGGAGGAGGCTTGAGGGATCTGAAGTGACGCAAGCTCTTCACTCCCAAGGTTACAGACCAGGGAAATGTGGTTTATATGAAGCTAGCCTGGTCATGTGTAAGTAGTTGGTGAAAACGATAGGATGTTTTTGTCATATTTTTCCCCCCTGAAAATTGGAATTCCAGGGGGGGGGGAAAGCAGAAAACATTGCTTTTAGGTGCTTCTCTCACATGTAGCACTGTTGGTACCGTAGAGTGTACGGTTGATAAAGGAAGCCATTTCTTGTCTTGAGCACAGTGGTTTCAGGCTGCTTGTATCATTAAAAATACTTCCTACTGAAGATTTTATCAAACATTTAAAAAACTAATCAGTAAACAGCTACCCACAAAGAACTGGAGTGCAAACACTGTCCATGAATATACACAGGACTGCAGCAGTGCTGCTCGCTATGACAATTCTTATTTCATTGTCTATTTTTTTCTCAAGAAGCAATAATTAGACCAATGTAAAATGTGCTCATTTTTTCCAGGGAAATAACAGACAACATAAAAGAGCAAAGGCCAGCGAGAGCCAAGCTTCATGCTCTCCAAATGTTTCTATGACAACCTTTATTACTTTATTACTGCCTTACTTTCAAAATACACATTAAAATCTCATTTTTTACTGCCACTTTAAACTTAAACGCAATACCATTTCAATGCCTGGTAATAACATGCCAAATGAAAAGCTGAGAATAGTTTTTTATTTGTCCTCAATGTGATTGTAATTTCAGGGAGCCATTATGAAGGGTCTTAATCATAAGTCTATTTTTTTCTCATCTGCTCTAATGAAGTGTAATACTTTCCTGGGCTTGTTCAGTGCGGAATTGCAATATTGGTTTTGCCTCTCCCAGGACTTGTGTTATGAGAAAATTACCACCAAATTAAAATAGACTGTAATTTTTGTATATGTGTCTGAGACAGGAGGGGGGCCCTCATGAGCCTGATCATAGATACATTGGTCTTATGTGAGGACATTTTGTTAAATTAAACTACAATGTTGGTAAAAACAGCACAAATTTAATGCAGTAGGCACTATAATCATAGAGCTGATTTTACTTTTAATGTTTGTAATATATTGATATTGTTCATGTATTGTGTTTTGTAATATTATTGTATTGAATGGTTTTTTCAGTATTGTTGGTATGCTCATGCATCATGTATATAAGAAATATTTTAGAAAACTCCATATTTATCATTAAATTTATATTTTTCCAACAGCATAGATTAATACTTGAAATTATTTAGGAAACATTGGGTAGCAGCATTGCTTTATAATATGGCATATTTAATTTGTATGAGCTAAGAACCAGGAGTGGAGTGGAAGATTCATTTTTAAAAATTGAACATTGCTTCAGAACATTAGATAATGGATAAAGATAATTGCTGATTTGTTATTGGAATGAGATGGTGCTGCAGCTCTGGCTGTAGAATAATGGCTACTGCTGTGTTTACCCGTTAGTATTTACTAAAAGAGATTTACCTCTGAGCATTTTCTCCATTGTATTTACCCCTGAACATTTATGCCAGCATATTTATCCTGAACATTTACCCAACACGTTTACCTCTGAACAATTGCCATACCATATTTACCCCTATTCAGTATTACTCTAGTGTTTATCACTGTGAGGTATACTTCATCTGTATGAAAACAAATAAACAACCAAAAATGTTTAAAGAGGCCTTTTCTTACAGGACGAGAGACAGTCTGTAGACAGTAGTACACATTACATCTACTTGTGATAGCTACTATTACACATTTAACAATAGCTGCTTTATACAGTAGCAGCACCATTATACAGCATACCTGTAGATATCTGTATTAACACTCCTTAACATTAACATTGCTCTGGAGTGTAACAGACAACTGCTGACTAGGTAGTGATTTCCTGGTGGATTCCGCTGCAGAACATTCCATGTTTAAACCAAACCAAGCTGGTCACGCTGGTTTAAGCTGTGTTTTCAAAACGTTTAGTTGGTCAACCAGCTGTTCACCAGCTGACCAGCCTATATAGTCAGTTAGTCCACCAGTCTGGCCACCAGCTTACTCTACCAGTTTAACCAGCTTGGACACCTTTGTCCATCTAGAGACCTGCTTTGACCAGCCACGGACCAGCTATTATCAGATAGAAGTTTCGAAAACACTGCTAAAACCATCTTAAAACAGTTTAGAATCCCAGCTGGTTTTAGCTGGAATTTTCAGCAGGGCCATGCATACCAGGAAAATATACTAATCAATTCATTACATTACAGGCATTTAGCAGACGCTCTTATCCAGAGCGACGTACAACAAGTGCATCAGATCAGGAATGCCAGTTGACATGGTTCCCCCTCTTTAAATTTCACCATCGTAACTATGCAATCTGCATGTTCAAATTACCAAACCACCAACTGCGCAGCGTTGTTGTGCATAAACGGAAACCCCACGCTGTTATGGTCGGCTGAGGAGTGATAGAACATGACGGAAATTTCCCCTGGCTACTGCTCGCTAGATTGCGCCGTTAGTTTCAAACAGAGGTGAGGTAAGAAGCAATGTACAGTAACTCCTCCATGTGAAGCGATCAGCACGAAACCGTCTCTTATCCATCCTCTCATTGTTTTGACAGCCGGCTCGGTCCAGTTACAGTGCCTGGCCGTTAGGGATGAATAGCGATCTTGTTTCTGCAGATGAGTGGACAATGCTGACCAGAGACGCGGCGCATGTCTTCGCTGGCAGCATCAGAGGGGGGATGACGAGCGGCGGACCATGTAGCGGTAAAGCGCAGTGAAGGCACGAGACATGACAGAAAACCGTTTCACCGAACAACAGGTGCCTTCGATTCCCATTAAGATAGATTACTTTATACTGCTGTAATTGACATGGAATGGAGCCTATGTTGCCGTGTAGGATTCTGCGTGTGTAGCCTGTTAAATAGTGTTCAAAACAGGGTCGGGAGACTTACAGTGTATTTCTGTTGTGTCCCCAGATACAAACAATATCTGACATTTCCTGTACCTCAGCAGCAGTATCTTTTACAGACATAGGCACAGCAGTCAAAGTGAACCTAGTTTAGTGCAATGAGCATGAATACCTGCCTGTTGTATAAGCAGGATTCCTATGTCTACTGCACACACACTGATGGAGAAAGTTTATTGGCTTGTGCTGCCACTGCCCCTGATGAGCCATGATGGTGATGGGGCAGTTACTCAACCCAAATCCTCAGGGCAGAACTGAGCCCCTGTTCCCTCCTTCCAACAGGGAAACATGAACACGTGCTGACATCCCACTTGGGGACAGTTGGCCACATTTTGTATTACAAATGTTATTTGTAATAGACTGATTAGGACCCTGGTCTTTTCCTCTGCTCTGGGAAATGTTTCATTTATTTTTCTCACTCCTAACTTATTCTGGGAGCCGTGCACTGTTACAACTATACGCTTCCAGAGATTACATTCAGATCTTGTGTGTATGTGCAGTTATCCTAAAAAATTAGGAAACACCATACAGATTTGGTAGAGGGTATTTTAAACATGGATGTCTTTTTTGGTTATATACCGTACATATGATTATGTGTTAAAACTGGACCTGTTTTTGACCTTATTGCTTGTAACATAATGCTTGTGCTTCTGTTCCCATCGTTTATATTCCATATTTCTTTGTTCATTCTTCCAGCTCTGTCACTATAAACAAGGATATCCCCCTGTGTGTAACCAAGGACAACACCATTTTCCTATCCAGTCGAATCAATCGGATGAAAGCTAGGGGTATTGAGTGGGATGAAAAAAGATTGACAATGGGATAGATCCCCTCTCCCAACACTGACTGCTCTCTGGTTCGCTGCACACGAGCAGCAGCGAAGCTCAGTCTCTCCTGTTGTTTTCCAGATGAGCTGCCGTGGCCGGCTCTGTTCCTGCCAGCCGTCTGCTAGAGCAGGGATCGATACGGACGCTTCCACAGACAGCAGAGCGCACTGAAGCGCTCAGTGGGTGACTGAGCAGAGCGTGTTCCGCTAAAGATAACGCTGTGCTGGTTAAATGCAGCAGGCTGTTTCGCCACCCTTTACAGGCTGCTCCCCCATGATAGCCATTATAATAATGGATTGACAACTCTCTTAGATAGAGATATTGCAAAAATACTGTTTGGTTTTGATGAGTGATTCGTCTGTTTTCTTGTCATTTAACAAAGCAAGGCTCATTTTAATATTTCCTTCTCAAATATCCAATATACTTGTGGAGTATTTTTTCTTTTGACATTCTGACAAATTCAATGCCTGAGTTTTTATCGAATAATCAGATTTATAAGTAATTTAAGGCTTCAAGTTTTAAGCTTCACGCATTCTAGACCAGCGTATTATAACACTGCTGGCCTTGGAAGAATTTCAAGTAGTGACTGAGCTTCCACCTGTGGCAGTGATGAGGTGTTTAGTATATCAGCTATGATTGTGATATCATGGGTGTTGTTATGACAGAGAGAGCCTAGCGTGCATGTTTGTTTCTTGGTGGAGGTGTGACCAAAAGCAGGGGGCCTGGTGTCTTGGGTAGGGGGTGGGCGGTGCTGGTGTGAGAGCATGTGCTTTGCTGAGAGAGACCTCTGTATGTTTGTGAGAAGTGGGCAGGTGTAAAAATGGACTGTGGATGACTGCATATTGCTGATGGTGGGTTTGCCATTCACAACCCCCTTTCTTTAATTGGCCACATAGTGGAGAACATGGAACTGAAAGGTGTGAGTGGTGGGTCATGTGATTCTGAGTGCAAAGAGGGCAGGACACACCATGAGGACAAGGACGACAAGGCTTGGAAGTCTTAATTACCCACATTCTCTGGCTTTGAGCCTTGATTTGGGGAAATAACTTAGCAATTAGGGGACCTAACTGGTGGCTATAGCAAAGTCCCTGCTGATGTCAGCTGTCTGGGACAGTGTTGCTGAAAGACCAGGAGCTTTCATACATTTTCCCTCTCTTCTTCGCCATCACAACCATGATCCATGGTCTGTGGCACAATGAACCATTTGAACAAGCAAACCCTTCCCAGATAACAAAAAAATCTTTATAATGCCCTTTGTGAATATAGATTTTTTAAATTGCATCACTGTACCAGCAGTGAAGATGATATGAGGGCATGCATGTGGGTACATATTTTAAGATGTACTCCTGCATCTGAAAAAGGAAGCCTGTCACCCAAAAACCCAGTTGAGAAAGAAAACTGCAGAGCAAAGAAAATAGCAAAATTTTTAAATCAGGCATAAAGGTGCAGGTCAGTCTGCACACAAAGTGAACAAACAAAACTTTTTCAGTCAATCAACCATCATCGGTGATATTTATTGTTACTATAACACGTACTTTAAGTGAAGTCACAAATGCTGAATCTGGCTTGTTTTCCTGATTTGCTGCCTTCCTGGTGTTATTTACTCAGCAGATGCCAGTACTACAGTGCAATAGAAACTAGACCAACGGAACAACCTCACATGCTCTCCTGTCTTCAGCTGGTGTTTCAGACCTGTACCTCTCTTGTACCATTTCCAGTCATGAAGATTTTAGCACTAGTGTGGTGAAAAGGGGGCTGACAGAGAAAGTCCTGCCTTTTTATTTATTTTTTATAAGCAGCAATACCATCAGATATTTTAAATAATTAAAAATAAATAAATAAATAAAATAAAAAACTTTTCCCCCTAAGCACAATTAAAAACTGAGAACTACAACCAGGGTTTTCTGAAACGCAGAATTAGGGCTTTCATTAAAAATGATCCTCTCATTTTCTCGCGATGGGGGTGCCAGTCCTATCTACACAATCCTGACTATCTGTCAGCAGTCCTCAACCTCTGCTGCTGCTGCGAGCATTCAGTTTTTTCAAATATGTGGTTTGTACGCTTGTTTCCAGGGCAACCGGGGAGCCGAATACATTCCTCATGGCGTCTTCCTATTGTGCCTTTGTTTCATTGACTTACATTTTGCATAACTGCTGAAGACTTTACGACGATGTTATTAATATAAGCACGTTTAGCCAATTCAAACCAAGTATATTTTGTCATACTGGTCATCTACCTATATACATTCAATTTCTACAGCTTCAGGCTGACTGACTCATCATTACACACGCTGACATCAAACGTTAAAAATATGTTTCCTTGCATTTTATTGCCGGTGCAGTCTACGAATAGCGTGCTGTTAGCTCCGTATCTTAAAACGCATATATGTCACCATATTTCCTTGAATGCGCACCAAGTACGTGGCATGTTTGTTTTAAAACATATGTTGTTTTAATTTATTTTTATTCCGAACGACACACAATGCTTTGACGAAGCACTGTTTTTTTCTCTTCATTAAAATTAATTCTCCGGAGCACACTACTGGCGGCAACACAAACACCATTGCAATTCGAGATTTGGTCGATGTGGATGTAATAATCATGTAAATCAACATAGTTCGTGGGAGAGAAGCTTTAAACTTAACGTGTAACAAACTAAATAAATTAATATGACAGTAATGGGTGACTGGGAATTTTCTGCCATACCACAACTAAATATTTGTTCCATATTTCCTCCACCTTAGGCATACATGTGTGAAGGTCTTTACAGAATTAAATACAAGCGTTTAATTACTTTACATTTCGAATGCTACAGTACGTGTATACTATTAACTTGAGAGACGCTCGCTTTGTTGCACATGCTAAAAGTAGAAGTATGTGTTTCAAATTCACATAATTTCAGTCATATTCAGTTTTAAATAGCACACGGCCACTACGATATAAATTCTACAGGTGGTTTGCAACCTGGTTTGTACGGAACGGATGATTTAATGCAAGAACTGCCTATGTTTTCTGAGTGAACGTCCTCGTCAGTTATATTAACATCAAGTCTTATTGAGAATCTACTCACGTCCTTTAACAGTCTCCGTGCGCTTGCGCGCAGCTCAACCAGGAGCTATCCAAATTCTGAAATGATTCAGTGGAGCAGAGCGCACGTCTCATTCCAATAGTACATACCAATCTTCCCAACCCAAGACTGTGTCGACAAACCCAAATGTCCTTTTTATAGTGAATATATTTCATGTAACACATCTATTGGCTGATCAGATCACATTACAATTAATTAATTATATGTAATTGTAATAAGTGTAATAAGTAATGATTCGGTGTCCCAATATTAAGGTTTGCGCGCACATTTTCCTCCTGTTGTACTGTATTTGGATATCAGTGCTCCACTAAATTTCACTATGATCCCGAGGAGTGGATTACCTCCAGCGTATTTTTTGGCACCACCGAAAATATCCAACTGCGCTTTGGTAAGAAAGAAAGCGATATTGCCTCGTGGATTTTTAATTTGACTGACATTTGTCCATGGAAGAGAACAAGGAAGTGGAACATTGACCAAAAAACCAAGAGGAATGATTCGTCCCTTTGTTAAAATTCTTACTGCTCTATTTGCTTGTGTCTTCGAGGCTACCAACTTCAGGTATGTGGAACTCCGTCCTGGCTACATTTTGTTTGTGTGCGCGCGCGCATTTAGAGTTACCGACATACAATCTACAATTGACTATATCACATCGAGAGGTTAACAAAATATGAATATCTTTCACATGATATGCATGTGGTTGAAAATTGGATTGCGTGCGCTTTATACCAAAGTTTGAAAGGTGCAACGCGTTCGAGAATTCTACCTGGAAACAGACTAAGATATGCAATGGGAGTGTCCTCCTGGTTAAATGCACGCGTCTTCGTATTTTGGTTGCGACTTCTCTCAGTGTACAACACTTCCACTAACTGTATCACTATTGTACGCAAAAAGATTATTGTATAATTTTCTATTGTTTAAATCAGACCCAACGGGAAATATCGATATTTTAAATAGTACCGGGCAAATAGTTGGTTTTGGACAAAGGATAATAATGAGTATCAATATATTTTTATTAGTGATATATTACTGTATCATTTAGATAATTAATTTATCAATTTAGCATAAACAAGATCACATATAAACAAGTTCGCGCGTTAGACTCATTTCGCTCAAATTCCCTTATGATGCCATACATTAACAATACATGTAAACAAACGTCGTCATTTTAATGGAGGCATAATTTAATTATGGATCAGTTTCAATTAGCTCACAAACTGAGATGATGCTGTGACAGGAAACGCAGTATATTGTCCTTAATTTGCTCAACTCAACTGTGCTCATCACGTTGGAAATGCATTGCTGACAACAGTTGTTGAACTTTTCTGAGGAAAACACTGAGGCATGTTATCATAACAGAGTGACAGGAAGTGTTGTTTCCTATGGAGCATATACCATAACAGCATTTTGGACAGGAATTTATGAATTGGTAATAGAGGTGGAAGAAAATTGCTTGTTGAAAACGAATGGATTATATTGAATAAGGGATACAAAACAATGATGAATGATACACAGTGTGTATCACCGCTTTTATTTGGATTGACAACATTTCCCATACAAATACAAAGAATGCTGAAATGTGTTGTACATGAGCTATCAGAAGCACATGCATGTTATTTTGGACACACCTTTTCCAGGAAGTCATCATCCTGTCTACCCATAAAATGGACAGTGTCAGTCAAAAAATTGATTATAAACGTTATTATAAAACAATGAATGAAAAGACAAGATATGCTGCTTCTCCAAATGTCGATTGATCCATTGTGCCTTATTCTGGTACTTGGCAGAATAATAACTAAAGCCTTTTCCCTTGACAATATAAAAATTTCACAAGTACTGAATGTCTTGTTCCCTTGTCCATAATGCTTTTGCATATGTGTTTGATGTCCAGTCTCAGAATTCAGAAGGTGACAATGACAACAATGTTATTATTAGACGTACATCCAGTAAGACTGATTACTATTTTACTACTACTATTATTATTATTATTATTATTATTATCACACCTGTACTACCATTAAATTACTTTTAGTACTAATAGATAACACTGTACATATGGACTTTAGGTAACATAGCTGGTGCATATGATACTAGTGAAGGTAGCTTGTGTATACCACGGTTGGTTGTGAATGGACTACAATGCAGCTCTCTCTCTCCCTCCTCCCCTCTTTTTTTTCTCAGGGCGATCAGTGCTAAGGAGTATGACACCAGGGCAGCAGGTCGAAGCTCTGCACTGACCATGTCTCCCTCTGATTTTCTGGACAAACTCATGGGTAGAACGTCAGGCTATGATGCTCGAATAAGGCCAAATTTCAAAGGTACATTTGTGACAAAAATTAGTTTTTGTCCTCATTTGAATTGCATTGCCTGCATTGAAAATGTACAACATAAATATATAGTAGATTTTTATGTTATCATGGGCACTGTGTAAACCCAAAAAATTAGAAAATCAAGCAGTATTATTTTGTTCAAAAAGGTTCAAGTCTCCCCATCTCGTTCAGTTGCTGAATTGAGGATGATTTCTGTGTGCACTGGTCTGATAGGTCCTCTAGGTTCTCTAGGAATAATGAAGGGGTTTTTCTTTTCATTTTGAGCAAATCATATCTTTCGGTTTCCTTGCAAAACCAAGACTTATATGCAATATTTCTTGCTTGTGGGCATGTGTTGGCATTCAAAATGCCAGCAAAAGAAGAGCACTGCAAATGTCAATAGGTGCTTAGCCTCTGATAATGGAACAGGATTCCATTATCAGAGGCCCAATCTCAACCCGCTCAGGACTGCTACAGGTACTGCACATGAGAGCTGGGGAAAAAAACAGCCTGCTCTTATTCTCCATGTGATTTAATCTTCCTTTTAGTTCCTTCCTTTGACACCAGAGTGAAATGTGCACTCTGAGGTACCCATTCCTTCAAAGTGCATCCTTTAACTTCTAACCTTTTATTTTTGGCACTTGTCGGATGTAAACCTGTTTGAGTAAAACAGAGACTGCTTCTAATGGAGGTCATCTTATGTCTTCCCTGAGGGGCTGGCTGTGTAGATTCCACCAGCAAAGTGTTTTTACTTCTTTTTCCATGTTGTACACTCAAGGTTCACAAGCATGGGTTGGGCTCAGCCCTTTTAAATGGGCTTTTCAGTATATCTAGAAAATCTTAGGATAGTACTGTTTCTTAATAGGTTTTTCCCCATGTATCGACTATAGGATGGACAGCCACATTTAAATTCTCTTAGACTGAGAACTATTCAGATTTTTCATATGTTCCATTTACACTATAAACCTCTATGAGGGTTCACAAATGCTCTGATTCTGTTTTGAATCTGAATTAATCTGGGAGTTCCACATTCTCACCGAATCCATGTAGACTTCTCTGAGGTAATATCTGTAGTCTTCCACATCTGATCTGTGGTGTTAGTGGATTTACAAATCCCACACTAAATAGAACAAAAGGTTGTTCTATAAATTGGAGGAAACATGCAAAATTGGCATTTTTGTCCTTGTATTTTAGGCATCAGTCTGACAGGATTCTCTATATCACAGTTTTTTAAAGGACAGGAGTGGAATGACAATGTGAAATAACCCTTACAGCTCCGTGATGCTAGGACAGGTGGCTTTGTAAGCGAAATATTAAACTATGAACAACACCTTTCATAAATACACTCCACTCACCAGCTGTGATGAGACATTGAATCTACCCAGTAGTATTAAGACCAAGATTCCCTCTGGCTGTGAGAGACACCTGAATCCATCTGTTGTGTTGTTATGTATACTGATATGAGAGAGAGAGAGATTTAAAAACCCTTTTATTGGGACATTGTTCAACCACAGAAAATTACTGTACTTCAAAAATAGAAATAATATACAAGCAACATAAAGAGAGAAACAATTAACAAACTAACCACAGGCAGAAAAGAGAGAAATAGCTAGAGAAAAGAGAGAGAGGAGGAGAGAGAGAGAGAGAAAGTGAGTGAAGGGGGGGTTCGACTGGAGCAATGAAGTGGTCAGAGACACAATCATGCGATCAGATTGGGGGGGGGGGGCAGAGCAGGGAAGGAGCAGAGGCGCTCAGTTTCCTCTCCACTCCTAACTCCAGCTCAGCAGACATCTCCTCTTTCTAAACCCAAGCATTTCTACAGGGAGGGGGGTGGGCGTCTATTTTTAGCTGAGGGGGAAACGTAGTGGTGGTGACGTGGAACGTGGAGTATTTGATGACAGAAAAGGCCTGAGCAGAAAGAATGAATTTATCTGGAGAAGCAGCCATTTGTTGTTGCCAAATTGGATGAATGTTCAACAACAGGCATACAGATTGATCTATGTGCACATACTATAGGCTTACATGTAGACGTGGCTGGCTTAAAGGTACGCTGGTACAGTTGGCTTACAGGTAGATATATGGGCACGTACAGTCAGCTGACAGGTTGACAGGTATAGTAGGCTTTCTTGGCGTATAGAATACATACAGCACTGCCACAAATTATGGAAACATTTATAAACAGATTTTTACAATTAATGCAATATTTTTAAATTCTCTTTTTGGCATAATAGATGTAATATTTTCATCAACTAATAATTATTATACCTTCCTATATGTATGAATTCATACCTACATCATTGAGCAGTCTATTGTATCTTACACTTGGAAAATCTATAATCAGCTTGAAATGTACTTCTTTGTCCAGTATTTTTCTACATAAAATTATCATTTTCATGAAAAGAAAACTTTTTTTTGCTTTATTTCAAATTACTGATGGTTAGGTCACATACAGTGATGTCATTAGCATTCATGGTCAAGAACTGTTTAGAATACATTTTTATAGGCAAATTGGCTCAGAGAAACAGCAACAGAAGAAAGGGCACAGATAAAAGACTGAATAGTACTAAACTTCTTTTTAAAGCAGTGTTTCCATCATTTGTGCCAGCCAGCACTGTACAAATTGACAGGCACAGCTGGACTACAGATCTGTGCACATGTACAGTAGGCTTACTGATAGACAGATACACTAGGCTTACAGGTACAGTAGGCAGGAGCACAGGCAGACTGGTGTGCTCTTACAAAGGCAGACACTATTAATAGGATACACACAGGGGTGATGTCAAGGATTTTCAGGACCATGAAAAGATATCATATTGAGCCCCACCACCACAGGCCACCCCCATCCCTGCAAAAACACAGCACAATTTTTTGAGGGCCCCTGTCAGTCAGGGCCCTTAGAATTATCCCTGCACTTTAGAGGAAATGGGGTATATGATGTGAAAAATAGGATTCAAATGATGCAAACATTACAGTGACCCAATATTAGCCACAAACTTATTTTTAGGGATTGTGTTTTTTTCTTTTCTTTTTTCTTTGTGCAGCGGAGCTTGGCGGCTCAGTGTGTGGAATCGCAGGAGTGCCGATCAGTCTCCCTTTCCTTGCTGCCTCTGTAGAAACGATCTAACACTTCGCTGTCCCAAGTGATTTCAGGGGAATAATACAGTCTTGCTTGTGTGCGCCAATGCACGCACATGGGTGGATGGCTGGTTGCCGATGCCCTAATGATTCATGTCATTCCTGTAAATCAGCAGAAGTGTGCAACAGTTGCCGCTGTTGGGCTTATGAGCGGCATGGTGCCCCCGAAGGATAGGAGAATAAACCGCAGGACAGGTGCAAGCAACCAGAAATTTGCAGTACAGCTTTCCAATTTACCCAGCTGAATGAAGTATTTCATTCAATACATTCAACACGCATGTTTTATTTCATTTAGCATGTGAATGTTGCCTTTTCTTCTGTGAGGATTAAAGAGAAGCAGGGGTCCTTTATATTACGTGCGGTACAGCATTTATGCTGTAAACGCACTTGACCACCATGGTGCACAGCCCTGCCATTCGCTGACTCCAGCTGAAACGATTGAGTGATTGCCAGTGAAACCTGTGTGGATCCTGCTTCTCATCCTGTCTCACACAGAGCGCACTTAGCTCAGTGTTCTTCATTTGACTCTTTCTGCTCAGTCCACATACATAACATGCACTACACTCCCTTGCCCAATATATTTTTTTCCTCTCTGGGTGCTCCTGTATTCTCACAATGGATTGCAATTAGCCTTGCTTTGAAATGCACCAAGTAATTACAGTCCATCCTTGTACTGCAGTGATTGAATGGTAGAGAGAATAATTGGTTTCTAGGCCATGAGTTTGATGATTTTAGGTACAGGATTTTTAGTTTGTCCTGATAGACAGACTAACCATTCAGCACCATGTGGCAGCACTCCCTCATTACCAGCACTGCTTTGGACTGGGGTTGATCACCCTTTTCCTTTCATATTTGCTAGGCCCATAAAATGCCAACCTGATCTTATAAATAGCTATGTGCCCTTGATATTCACCACTACACATGCCCTAAAACCATGACAACCTCCCTTCCCCCGCCAACCCTGAGCAAAACGCCAGCACAGTCGGGAGAGACGCTGTCATCTTTCATGACGGCCGCCGAGATCAAGATAGTGAAAAAGAACCTCGCTTTTCCTTGCTCTGCACTTTGCGGGGCATAAATAGGGCCCACATGATGCACATTTTAAAGCCGCAGGTCTGTAATGTTGACAAAACTGTTTCACTGCGCACCACATAAGCTAAACAGCAGCCAAACTGTTCGCTAAACTGGGCAGCAATGAGTGTCTAGCACTTGTCAAAGTTACTATGATGAGTCATATTGTGATTTCTGCTTTCATGAATTATAATGCTGCCAAATAACTGCCAAAATTGGGAACACATTTTAAAAATAGTCCAGGCAGCCCTACATTAGAGCACTGTTTTGTTATTGTTTGTCAGTCATAAAGTTAAATAGCTCGGTGTGATGATTAACACAAATAGCATTTAAATGCGTAAGTTTATCTCATGATAGTTATCTATTCTGCTTATTATTTTATCTGATAGTTTATTTGAATAAGAGAATACAAGGTGCAGTGAATTAAATATAAAATAATAGTTTCATCATGTTCTTAACATTCACTCACAAATGAATGCAAGTGTTAATTATTTTTATTACATAGTTTGTCTACTTAATTCAGGTTATTGCTGAAAAAAAAGTAGATTGCATTTATTTGTGAGTATAAGTTAAAGAAAAATGTTGGTTGATTCTAGGCTTGGATTTTATTTTATTTTGTTGTTGAAATATTCCATTGCTGAAATTCTCCCTCTTGATTTGGTGGTAACCACAGTCACACTTCCACATAGTGAATTAGCACATACGCACCATGGATGAGCACGTGAGGGTTTGGAGGGGAGTTTGCTTTATCAGGCTTTCTAACTGCCTTCATGTTCATCCACTTTTTTATGAGAAGTTAAGGTCAAATGCTGATTGAATTTAGTCTTTAAATAAAGCACCCAATTAAACACTATTAATGCTCATTATGAATTTTCACACATACTTTTGCTTGAAGAAAACACTTCAGCTTGCGCATGAAACCCATTTAAATATTACTTTGTTGACAGTGCTTATGAAATATTATTAAAACTATAATGTTATCAATGACTGGCTGATGAAATGAAGTCTTGGATTTTGTTCAAAGTTTATTAATCGAAGATCCACAACCATTGTTTGGGATTTTTGCTTCTAGTTTTAGAGTAACTGGGAAGAATCTGCTTTCATTCATTTACCGTTCCAGTCACATTTTACAGGTCATTGCATGGATGGTTTACACACATCAGTCACCCTTAGAGAGTACAGTAATAAACAGGGTTGACATTATAGAATGCATTATAAAGATAATTTAAATTGTTATAAAGAAGAAATCATAAAGCAAGAAGTGAAATGTTTTGCCACAGTTGCAGTGAAATTGCCCCCATTTCTCTTTTTTTAGTTTTGTTTTACCCCTTAGCAACTCATGCAAAGTGTGCTTCTACTATACAAGATAAAGATGCTCTGGCAGACTACCAAATACAGCAACTAAATTGGTCCCAGCTATTAAAAATGGATGTTACAAAGAAAGATTTAAGGCACTTACATTAAAAAAAGACTGACATAGATGGGTTTTTTTCTAGAGGGATTATCAAATTGGATTCAATTAAATATTTCAATTTTTCACAAAAAAAGTCAATTTTGTGCTGATACAGTTCTTACAGAGTCATCATTGCATGCAAATGCTTTCCGGGTCATTTAATTAACGTAGAGACTATTTTGGTGTTGAAGACTATCCTTGACACAGTGGTGGCTACTCCCTAGACTGCTGCAAACTGATGAGCCAAGATGGGGTGAATGGTCTGTGAAAAACTGGACTCAAAGTACCTCATTGCTGTTGACAGGATATGGTGTAAAGGAATTGATCACGGAAAGCTCAGTTTGTCTGTGCCAAAAATAATTCTGAACACCTGAAAACGGCATAAGAATGAAAGCATTGTAAAATGCCCATTCTTTTTGTTGTTCTTGTTGCCATTTTTACTATTGTCTTTTTAATATAACTGCATGTGATGTCAATATTACTTATACAGGAAGTACTTTGCTGTTGGAAATGTTTGTGATAAAGCAGTGGCCTTAATATTTCATTAAGACCAAGATTGCAGATTAACATTCAATAACACTGCAGAAAAACAGGTACATCTACGGTAATCAGGCAGATGTGCTCTCATAGGTATTAGTCACCTGATGTATGTCAAGCAACAATATCACTGGATGTTAAATTAAGGTAATAACATTGGAAGTCAGATTCAGATATGAAAATTGCCTAAGGTTGCATGGCACTAAAGTACCTGAATGTAACTTCAGAAAATAAAATAGCTTCAAACTTTCAAGATGACAGGTTGCTAGTGACTGATGACTAAAGAAGCTGCTGTGCATTCTGGGCTGAAATGTCCCCGCTTTCCTTCAGTACATATCACCTAACTCTCATTGCATTCCACAGGTCCCCCTGTAAACGTTACTTGCAATATTTTTATTAATAGTTTCGGCTATGTGACAGAGACGACCATGGTAAGTGGAGATAGGCTTTGAATTTGTGTTCTGTGCCAGAAAAACATGCAAATGTCTTGTTTATCGCCCAACCTGCAGGTCCACCCGTCAATGTTACCTGCAACATATTTATCAACAGCTTTGGTTCAATAGCAGAGACTACAATGGTGAGTCAAGAAGGTCCTCAGAACATTCCTTTGGGCCTTGTTCTTTGCCCTCTCACCCCTCCACCCATCTGAAATAACACGTTCAAACTTAACTGCATTGACTATGTCTATTGGCGGGACAGAGTGGAAGGTTTGTTAATTAGACAGTCTTGGAATATTATTCCCACTACACTCCTTATGCATGTGTTGCATTTTATTTGATATTGACAAAAAGCTTGACTCCTGGCTGGTAAGCTAACATATTTTTAAGTGCAATAGTGGGACACGTGGTCTGGTATCAAGTCCAGATCATTCCAATGATGACTGTGACCTGGAGTCCTGCAAGTGCGACACATAACTGGCTGTAGCAAGTGTGTGCCTTCCTGGACTGACAGAAGATGGTGTGTGGGTATGTCATTATGATTTCCCAGTCTAAATTGGGAAATAAATAAAACTGGGAAGGGGGGTGGGGGATGGGGTGGAATTATCCCAAAAACGGACTGCCAGCAATTAATTAATCTCAAACACAACAAGACTAAAACAGCTGGTGATTCAAGCCTTTTGATTGTAGTCAAATTTGAAGCCAGCTAGTAGCTGGCTGTGATAAATCACGCTCCCTTGGAAAGTGCAGCTGTTGGGACCGCCAACAGACTGCTGTCAAAATATGGGCCTGTAGCATCTGCAGCACAGCAACACTCTCACGCGCCTAATCAGCCTGCATGGGGTAGTACCGCTAACTGCATCTGCAAAGCCAACCACATGTAAACACAAGACCATGCCATGAAGCCAACCCTCTTATTTCCTTAGGAAATAAGATAGGAATGGATGATTTATAGTATGCATAAAAATGATCAATGAAATAATGAATAATAATGAGTGAAATACTGTCTTTTTTACATTGTTTAAATCAGGGGTGTCCAAGGAGGGCTGTTTCTCGATTTCATGCAAACTTCTGTTTTTTATTATATTTAGTTAACGGTATTTTAGCTACATTTCTTGATAGGTTCATGAATGACAGCTGAAGACTCCCATGCTCCATTATGAAGCATCTTTTTGTGGTTTTTAATCTATGGTTAAATCAGCGTAGGTGTGTTCAGCTAATTTGTTAATTTAGCCAGTGTAATTAGTGACAACAAAAACCTGCATGCACACCAGCCCTGCAGGACTGGAATTGGCCATCCCTGGTTTAAATGCATCTCAAGGAACTCGCTAACTTGATTAAATATTTTTTTCTAGAAATGTACCACCTGCAGAGCAGTTTAATTGTTTCTGGAAAGTAAGTCTATATTGCTTGAAAAGTAAAGGTTCAAGTAACTGATAAGTGGAAAGGTAGTTCGGAAGTTGAACAGCAACTATTCTGTTCAACTAAACAGGGCAAATTTTAAATGGGTCTCTAGTTGTGCAGTAGTTGCGTAGGTGTTTGGGGTTAGCACCTGTTTTTTAGAATAGGCGTGATTGTTGCCACCTTCAGGCTGCTAGGTACAGTGCCAAAGGTGAGAGAGAGGCTGATAATAACCAGCAACAGAGGGAAATGGGCAGGAAGGTAAGATTTTACTAGTGAGGTGGGCATTTGGTGGAGGTCCTAGATTTAAAGATGACTTCTGATGAAGTGGAATCATTGACAGGGAGGAACAGGTATAGATAGAACCTGTCCAAGCTAGCTATGAAGAGGAAAAAAAGGACCTCAGATTCAGTAGTAGAGATGGTGGATTACTTCAACTCAAAAATCAGTGGAAAATTGTAAGGCGGCTGCAACAATTTTTTAGTTGTTTTTGTGACAGATGAACTCTGAATTCCATTCTTCAAGGAAACAATGAGCTTGTGAATTTAATTTTGGGTCAGAGTGAAGGCAAACCTGTCAGTGAATCTACATTAAGTCTTATATTCATTACATTGCATTCATTTAGCAGATGCCCTTATACAGAAAAAAAGTACAATGTAAGAGACATAAGTGCATCCATGTGAGTAATATGAACAACCTTGCTAACAGCACTTCCAGATCAGTGAGAGTATGTTCAACATCATTAAATCACTACATGTAAGTTAACTCCTGCTGGCCTAAAGCCATAATGTAAATCATATATTCATACAGCTAACATCCATTTAAAACCATAAAGCAGGCTATAAGAATCCTAATGCAATTGCATAAAAGTACTTGCTAGAGGGTGGGAACAGGAAGTAAGCCATGATACAGTCTGAAGAGGTTTTCAGTCATTGATTCTGCTCTACTGGCATCCATGGCAAGTTGCATTCCTCTACTAGGCGGCCAGTACAGAGAAGCATTACGACTGGAAAAAGTGAACAAGAAAGTAGAGGAATCTCAGTCATAAATAAGGGCAGTTGGTTTGCAATGTTTTGGTGTAAACTTTTACTGAGGGTGACTGAGGGGGGTGGATCAATTTGAAATAAGCGCTGTTTGATGTGCACTCCTAATTTAGTAACAGTGAGGAACAACATGCATAGAACCGCAAGACTTTTCAAAACTGAAATGTCTGCAAAAAGCTTCTGGAAACCGGAAAACTCCATGATGCTCATTAATCTGCTGCAGTGTGTTTATTCCAACAATTCTACAAATATGGCTTAGAACATTTTTGCATTTGTAATAATTATCAACCATTCAGTGCTGTTTTGGAGGAAATTGAGTGGAAAATACATGACTTCTTGGCTTTCAATTCAGCTCATTGCAAAATATTTCAGCCCTTTTTATAGAACCTTCCTATTTGATTTCATAACAAGTATTTGAACTTGCAATAAATTCATACCTGCTGTAAACACAATAGATATCAATGATTACCAAACATGGCAGTAGATAAACACAGACACAGAGTTTACTCAATGTTAGGTAAGGAGGGGATAGGGAAACATTTTAGGAGGGAAGCTGCCTCGGTATGATTTACTCTATCAAAATGGGAAATCCCTAATGGGCCTATTTTACTGCCTGGTCTAAAATAGCTTGATGAAATGGGGCTGATGACCCAGATAATATGGAGGAAAGTGATTCTGTGCATACACAGTGTATACTTGTGTTTTTAAGTAATTCATGAATACTGATTCACTGTTGCAGAGTAATTGCAGCTTTTAATTTTGAATGGAAATATTTTTACATTGGGATGAAGGTGCAAAAATTATTCTTCCTCTTAGCATTTTGTTCATATTTCATAATGTCACAGTTTAGACAATCAGATGAATCAAGTCCTGTCTAGTTTACCCATTTCGTAAAATTGTAGTCATTATAATCATGAAATAATTA
Organism: Anguilla rostrata; assembly: GCF_018555375.3. Lineage (NCBI taxonomy): Eukaryota > Metazoa > Chordata > Actinopteri > Anguilliformes > Anguillidae > Anguilla > Anguilla rostrata. The sequence continues at coordinate 18,133,782 of NC_057947.1, forward strand.
ATAGCTACGTATGTGTCATATAGATCCTTTAATAAAGGATTTTAGCATGCAGTACAGATCTGTTGGATGTTAATGTCAAATTTGTATTGAGTCCACCTCAATAAAAATGTTATAACTCCCATAACATTGCCCACAGCCTTGAATTGCAGTCACAGGGTGATTCATTTAGTGGGACCTTGAGTTTGAAGGTTTGGGAACCCCGGTTCTAACAATGATTTATGGTACTGGGATCTTAGTAAAATTTTAATTGAAAAAAATTGTGCAATTGTTCACTGGAAGGTTTGTCCAGAGAGGTTTGTAATTGACCGCCCCGCCCCTCCTTGCAGGACTACAGAGTGAACATCTTCCTGCGGCAGCAGTGGAATGACCCCCGCCTGGCTTACAGCGAGTACCCTGACGACTCCCTGGACCTGGACCCCTCCATGCTGGACTCCATCTGGAAGCCTGACCTGTTCTTTGCTAACGAGAAGGGCGCCAATTTCCACGATGTTACCACCGAGAACAAGCTGCTGAGGATCTTCAAGGATGGCAATGTGCTCTACAGCATCCGGTGAGTTCTCATAAATGGCTGTTTCTGATTGGTCCACTTGTGCTGCATGAGTAGTCATACTATGTATGACTTTCGGTACTTTCTTTTTTGTAGATATATCAGGTCTCAAATTTGTAATTTTTTGGGCAAGGCTGATAGTACTACTTTTCAAGGACTGCTTATCTTTCACGATTAAGTTCTTGGTGCAGCAACACACTCTACAACTGAACCCAAACCATGCCAGCTGTGGCCCTTCGTATAGTGCATAATTGACCATTACATGACTATTAAGCACAAAGAAGCCAAAATGACAAGTCTAGAGGGGCTCATTGCTGAGTACTGACTCCTCTGATCAACTGGCTGTTTGCAATCTGCCTGCACCAGCTGCATCCGTTGGGCTGCCCTCTGGCTCAATAACTGCCAGATCAGCTGGTATACCCTTTATGGTTAGTCTTTGAGTTTGCCCCATTTATTCAGCCCAGAGCATGATTTGATTGATTTTGATTGTATATTGCTTATAACTGTACTACTACTACTACTACTACTACTACTACTACTAATGATAATAATAATAGTAATAACCAATAACATTTTGTTGTTCACGGATGTTGGACACAGAATAAAATGTATTATATCTAATTTTCTTTCATTGATATAAATGTTTAATCCCTTCCCGAGCAGAAAGTGCTGTAAAAAAAACTGTAGCATAGTAGCATTTCCCAAATTGAGACATTGCGGTACAAGTCTATTTGAGTGCCGCTCTGTCTCCACTTTGCATAACATCTTTTGCTAAAGGCTCTTTACATGTAATTATTCCTCAAAAATGTGTCTGCTACATGAAAGACTTCCTGTCTGGAGTGCACAGCTTTGAAAGGATTAAGTCCGCCCCCCTAAACCATCACGCTACCTGCATGCTAATGAGCTTCATTGTTATATTTTCACATGGGGACTTCTATTTATAATGAAGTTCAACCAATTTGGAGTTATGATGTGGGCACACAGACCGAGTACAGTATATAGTATATAGCACAGGGGTGGGGTGGGGAGCTGAGGGAGGTTAGGGAAAACAGATTATTGATAAACAGAAAGGAGGGAGGCGGGATTGTTATTGAGGCCCCCTCCTCCTCGCTTCTTCTAATAGTCAATAGCTATAATTGTTACATGCAGTTCTTAAACACACACATGTATGATTGAAGAACAGCACTTGCCATTATTTAGCATATTTGTCTTCTTGAGCAGATGTTCCTTGTCCTAATTAGGCAGACCTTGCATCAGGCCCCAGTATGTGGTGTTTTCTGCTACAGCATCATGAAACGCTGTTTACGCGGGTCAAGCTAATGAGGGAGAGTTTGCAATCTGTCCGAATGTGCACACATGTTGAACACTCCAGGTATGCACTAGCCTTTAGAAGCAGCAGTACTGGAGGGAGGGAAAGAATGAGAAATTTCCTTTACTGCATGTACAGCTGTCCTCACGCAGTGTGGCAGTTTGCTTCTCTTATTTATTAAGATTGTTACTCACTCACAGGCAACTAATACCTTTTTACTTACTTGAAGTTAATCCTTTCATTCATGCAAAATTTAACAAATGAGCACATAAGTAATCTCTTTAAAATCGACCTCTTTTAATGGGTCAAAGCAGAGTGTGCGTGGATAACGCAGTTCATTAATATTTCTACTTTTTCCCCATTCTATTTTTTTTCAGTGGAACCTCTGAAAAGGAAAAAATGGCTTCATATTGTCACATAAAAAACACAAAAAATTGAACCAGCTGTATTCTAGGGGAAATACTGATTGTAAATACTTGTTAGCTTGTTAATTACAACAGTCTACATGTGGCTTAACCACCTAAATGGATTAGCAAGCCACATTTGTTAAATCGAGATCACCTTGCTCATTAAATGTGCTGAAAAAAGTCTATTTAGAATGTTTAGCTGTTGTTTTTGTATATTAATTGCAGCCAGTTGATCAGAGGAGTCAGTACTCAGCAATGAGCCCCTCTAGACTTGTCATTTTGGCTTCTTTGTGCTTAATAGTCATGTAATGGTCAATTATGCACTATACGAAGGGCCACAGCTGGCATGGTTTGGGTTCAGTTGTAGAGTGTGTTGCTGCACCAAGAACTTAATCGTGAAAGATAAGCAGTCCTTGAAAAGTAGTACTATCAGCCTTGCCCAAAAAATTACAAATTTGAGACCTGATATATCTACAAAAAAGAAAGTACCGAAAGAGTTGTTTTTTTACCCCCAAAAAATGTCTTAATAGAAAAAAATACCATATATTCTTCGAACTAAATAATGAAACAATTTAATGTTGGAAATGTATGTTATCATGGAAAGTTGAAAAATATTATGTATGTATATTAATGATGGTATGTTGATGTTTTCCATCTTTAAGGCTCACGCTCATTCTCTCCTGCCCAATGGACTTAAAAAACTTCCCCATGGATGTACAGACCTGTGCAATGCAACTGGAGAGCTGTGAGTTACAGGTTTTTAAAAAAACTTTGTTTTACAACACTTATCATATACACTTAATATATAGCACTTACCATAATAACACTCATCAAGCAACTCTTAATATATACACATTTTTATGGATAATGGATATATTATTATGAAAGCACATTTATATTTGATGAAGACTTTTATTTTTATATCAACTTTTATTATGAAAGTATGATTAGGTGCATGGCTTTTTTAAAGATGTGCCTTACTGAGTACCTAGCTCAGAAATAATAGTTTGGCAGACACTAGTAGCCAAAAGTTTTTCCTTTTCTTAATTTTATTTCACTTTGCATTATTTTTGATTTCCCTACATTAATTTAATTGTGCTGATTATGCTTTAACTTTGGAACTGGAAGACCCACCGTTGATGGCTATATTCTCAAAAACAAAGGAACAGTGGGTTTGATTGACTTAATCATTAGACACACGGCTGAAGGTGTATGAATTATGGTGTATGTCTGGCTATAGAAAAATATGTGGAGATTTGAAATTTAACAAACCCATAAAATAAGTTGCAAACTTGGCTCAGCTTTGTTGTGTATCATTTGGAAAGAAGACCGTGGAACGAAAATTGTTGAGGTTCTGATGGAAGGAATTTATCCCGTTGAATGGAATTTGGAAATTGGATTGTGGATTGCTTGAAGCGAGGATATATGGAAATGATCGCTGGCTGCTTTGAAAATCTGCTGGAGTGTTCTTGCCTAAATATTACTGATTTCTTTCATGTTGCAACTCAAAGATAATGGTTCAATGTTATGGATTTTTCAGAGATGGAAATGGCTTTGTAGCCTGTGGACTGGAAACACTGCGGCATATGTGAATGGATGATGTCTGCTTTGGGGGGTGAAACTGGAAACAATGTCATGCCAGCCAGTTATCCCAGCCATTTCCCCAAGAAGAGGGCAACTGTAGGGGAAAAAGGACTCTAAAGCCCACTTATAAAACCCTGGAGGAACAATTCAACAGCCAAGGGTCTGGAAAGATCTATATTATAAGGGAAATAAAACAGGCACAACTAACAGTCAAAAGAAATGAATCACAAGTCATATGAGTGATTATGAAAATGTGAATGTATTTCAATATAATATTGTATGTTTTATGCACTTGAGTTAACTGTTTCATTATCCGGGAAGTCTGCTCCCTAAATGTTGAAAATAGCCACTCCACAATCAGCGTGCCTAATCTGAATGATTTTCAAAATCTCTAATATGATGCAGAAGAGAGCAAAGGACTCCAACTGAAATAAGAGTACTGCAGCCACCTTATGCCTCTGTAAATCATAAAGCACGTCGGCCAAGTTAAAGCTCAGGCTGAGCATGCAGGTCTCATGGTGTGTGCTGCTGCATTAGATGATAAAATGCTTGTTGGAAAGGGAGACAGTAGATCTGAAATTAAGGATGGGGAGGCATGCCTTGAAAAGGGACATTGCTGCCTCAAAGAACAAGGTTAAAGCTGTGAAAATTTCACCAAAGCCCACCTTAGTAATATCTGCAGTGTCTGTTGTTAACGCCTGCTCTATCTGATACTGTGAATGCATACTTAAAGTCCAAGCAGGAAAGGTTTGCAAAGTAAGACGATAATGTAATGTAATGTAATGTGGAGGAAGATTAATTTATTTATAATGTATGTGGCACATCTTATCAGCTCACTACTAAGGATATCAAAATAAAGACTGGTAACCACGGTAACAGTGACCAACATGCCTGTGAAGGATGCTGACAATGGAAATGAAGATATAGACAGTGCCATGGACCTAACGTATATCCAGAACAAAAGGACAAGATTTCAAACCTTTTGCACCAAATCATCAGACCTACACTTATACAACTCTTACTATATAAATGTATTATAAAGTAACATACAATTATTGTACTGTATAACACATACAATTATCATGCATTCATCATATGTAATTATATAACATTTCCTATATGCCATTATCATACAACACCTATCATATATAATCTAAGATGCACACCTATATATAATCCTTAGCATATACATTTATGATACAAATTTCACAGAGTGAATTTTATAAAAACAGTGGGCTGGCTACAGGTCTTTCTCATTAATTAAAGGCACTTAGTAATCAGATCAATTTATTCATAACTACCAAGTAAAATGGACTATGTGAAACCAGTTACTCAGATTTTGTTGAAGTCTCCATTGGGTGGAGTGTCGCAATGTGACAACAGCAGTCATAGCATACATAATCTGTAAGAAAAATGTTCACCTTCCATATAGGAGTAACACAGAATTTTATCACTAACAGAAATTCATATAAAATATTATTTTTAATGTAGTCCTTTTTCACAAATTCCAATACACTCCTATTCTGAAATGTTTAAAAAATTTTTAAAAAAGATTCACCTGTAATAATGGCTTATATCCCAGATAGCCATGGAGTGCAATTCTCATTGCTGGATGATAATAACTGGAAAAGATATCCCAGCACCCAGTTTAAATAGATTTTGTTTCCCCCAGTTGGCTACACCATGAATGACCTGATCTTTGAGTGGCTGAACGAGGGGCCTGTACAGGTGGCAGAAGGACTGACTCTGCCCCAGTTCATCATGAGAGATGAGAAGGAGCTGGGATACTGCACCAAACACTACAACACAGGTGAGGAAGGGCCCTGCAGTCCCATTACTACATGCTGTGTCCACAAAAACATGCTGGTGATTGTGCACATTATCCTTGTCGGTTCCTGAGATACCAATAACTGGCTATCAATATTGATGCTTGAGGAGACGTTTCACACTAGAAAATGAAGTAGCAATGTAATTTTCTTACCTAGAAATATTTTTTGGACTAGAAATGACAGCTTTCGGCAGTGTCGTTTTATGAATTTCATTAGCACATAAAAAAGGCTCCACAATGCATAATTTCAAAATGAATGCAAGTCTACAGATGAGGAAGATCTAGCTACGGTTCTGCTTTGAAATACCAATAATAATAATCATAATTATAATAATAACAATAATAATAGTGATAAAACAAATTGTCCTTTGCAAGAATTAATAATTTGGAGGCTGTATGTGCAGTTGCAGCCATCCATAATGATATAATCTCTTAAATGTTCCCGTTTTCATTAATAACTCACTAACATGCTAAAGTGGATAATCATTCCAGAAGCATAATAGGACAATTATGCCTTAGCTGCATCCATTACTTCCACTTTCATACCTGTTCCATTGCCTACTGAATGTCAGCCATAACTCTTATGTTGAGGTTCTGTTGTACTCACGGGGCAGAGCTCTTCCTTGAGGTAGTTTTTCTTTAGTGCACACAGCCATTCGAAAAACAATGTAGCGTGCATTCTGTAAATACAATGTTCCAGGATAACCTACCTGGACATGTACTTCAGGAGTCACTGCACTATAGGTACTATATATGGCATCACCTTATAGACACATGAAAACATGTTACTATGAAGCATACCAGCTGCAGCGCTAAAGCCCAGGATGTTGCACCTGTGCAACAGATGGACCGGCTTATTTCAGTCTGGCCCTGTGCACATATGCTGAATCTAACACTGTGTTAGTTGGTTGTGTGCATAAATATAATTTATTTGGTCAGGCTAACATATAAGATGCAAGTTCATTAAAGTCAGGGGAAAAGTCAGATTGTCTGTTTTTACTGTCAAATATGAATTAATATTAATTAATCTTTAGTATTTCGCTGATCATAACCTCACATGAAATCTTGTTTTTTATTCACTGACTGATACAGAAATGTGGTTTTGAGTGCTTTCTGTTCTGGTGTCAGGCAAATTCACCTGCATTGAGGTGAAGTTCCACCTGGAGAGGCAGATGGGGTACTATCTTATCCAGATGTACATCCCCAGCCTGCTGATTGTCATCCTGTCCTGGGTGTCTTTCTGGATAAACATGGATGCTGCACCCGCCCGGGTGGCCCTGGGAATCACCACAGTACTCACCATGACGACGCAAAGTTCAGGGTCCCGGGCCTCCCTGCCGAAGGTCAGATCTGCACCTGGATAGTCTTCAGACGTGTACCCGACACATACACCTGTGAATCCAATCACACAATTGATATTGTAATTTCATAAACCAATGGTTCCCAAACCTTTTTATCCTGAGGAGCCCAAAATGACCACCCTCTAGCAGAGCACTTTAGTGAAATGGTTAACGACTGAAATCTTTATCCAGCACCTAATATGGGCTAAAGAGTGGTGGCTATTTAACACACTAGTAGATGGCTGCATGTTTAAATCCGGTTAAAGTTGTTGTTTTATGGTTCTACATACGGCCTGCAGCTATTTAGTAAAATGTAATAATCATAAAGATGACACTATTACTGTGGATGTGTAAACAAGACAAGATGTATTTTATCTAGTACATGTCATTTATATAAACATGTCATTTATATTTTCTTTACAATGAAAATATTTTTTGTGAATTTAACTGAATGCTGCAGAAGGCTTGTCTTCATGGAAGCTTAAATCATGCAATCAATCTTGCTTTGTTTTCATGGTTAAAAATAAACCATTAATTAATGCATGCTGTGAGCATGTGACAGAAAACCCCACAGAAAAGATCACTTCCATAGCAACTTGGTCAAGGGAAGGTATTACAAGCTGTTCTCCATGGAGACCATCTCCATGGACACCGCCTGACAGTCTAAGTCCACAGCTCTGTGCTGTTCCAGTCCACTGGGCGAGTATGCGAGCCGAGTCTGTGGTACCTCCCCAGGGAAAACTTCATCAGTTCTAGCCATTAATAATGATTATTCCCAGGGATCTATACCCGTAAGAATTGTACACCACAGTCAATTATAATTTGACCTGAAATCTTCTATCATTGCCAAATTTCTTGAAGACATTATTGACCTTTCCCTCTTGTTCTCCACTATTTGAAAATGAGAAACATGCCTTTCAAGTCACCCGGTATGTCACACAGTATCACGCCCACACAAGGAACCCAGCAAGTGCACTTCAACACATTCATGCGTAGATGTGTATCTCTCCCGTGACACCTTGCACATTGGGAAGTACTATTACAGTGGTAACCTGATGACCCCTGGATGATTTAAAATGATTTTCCTGCTCCTCTTTGTTCTTGGTTATCCTTTCAAATTGCTCATATTCTGTAATTTGGGATTTCCAGAGCAGCAGATGAGGTTTCAGTATTTGGATGCATGATGATCATTATATCCAGCTGTCAAACAAGGTTGAGCAAGGACATAGTAATTGGTTTTTTTTAACAGCTATTGTAGACCATTCAAAAAGCACCATGATCCAGAGCAGTCAATGTCTATCACTATTGAAATTCTTGAGACTTGGCTGCTTTCAAATGTTGTATTTTTTCCTTCTATAGTGCAAAACAGCTCATCGCGATGGCTTTGATAACAGAGATCACTCGATATCCATGTGTATAATGAATTTATATTGAGTATTACAATAACATCCAGCAACACATATCTGCAAAAGATCAATAGAGCTCTACTATAATGAACTAAAAATGATTTCCATAGACTGAAAATCGGAGCTGTAGGTATTTACAAGAATTCTTTGTGGCATGAGACTGAGCATTATTTATTTATTTATTTGTTTTTGCAATGCAAATTACCCACAACTTTAAAGTATATATAGAGGGACAACTTTGAATTTCTATGGATAAACAAACAGATAATTTGCTTCAATTTTGGAGGTAGATACAGATGAAAATCATATACAACCTCATAAAAATATGTGTTGAATCCTTGGGGAAAATTAGGGGGATTTGAAATTCCCTTGAACTTGCATGTACCCATTAATTAGCTTAACGTTGCCACCATCAAAGAAAGCCATCATTACTTCTTTGCAAATACAACCTAATTACTATTTCTGCTGATACAGCATTTAGCTAGCTTTTTGAAATGAATACAGAAACTATACAAGGGATTTTTTTCTTTTATAAAATGAAAGCTACGGTTCTGCAGTTCAATTACAGTTCTTATGACAATTAGTGTCCAACATAAATTAGTGAAAGTTGTAACAGGCTATGGTATTATTGCGTTCTCAGTGATATCATTGGACATTATGTGTCTGTGTTAAAAGAGTACTTAGACTAGATGATAATCAGTGCTCTAGTGGGGTGTTTTCATTTCATTTCATTTCACACTTTAATGTGTTCAGTCACAGCAAAGTGTCCTTTCACTCATGCTCTCTCTTTGTGTGCTCGCTTTCAGGAGACAGTAATGTGGAAAAGTATTTTTCTTATTTTCATAAATTAGGATATCCCTACCAAGCAAAACTGTGAATATGTGGCAGATGAGATATTAGATGTTAGATTTGCCACACTTCACCTTCAGTAAGAAGGCACAAGTATTTGGACTCATACATGGCCAAAAGTATGTGGACATACTTGTCATACAAAATGATGGGCATTACTATAGTGTTGGCCCTTTCCTTTGCTGCTATAGCAACCTCCACTCTTCTGGGAAGGTTTTACTGTACACTGTAGGGGCACTGCTGCAGGGATTTGCTTCCATTCAGCCAGAAGAGCATTAGTGAGGATTGGCACTGATTGGGATTTTAGACATGGCTCTCAGTTGGCTTTCCAATTGATCCCAGAGGTGTAGGGTGGGGTTGAGGTCAGGACTCTGTGCAGGCCAGTCAAATTCTTACAAACTGATCTCGACAAAATCATTTCTATATGGACCTTGCAGTGTGCCCAGGGGCATTGTCATGCTGAAACAGGAAAGGGCCTTCCCCAAACTGTTGGGGGAGCACAGAATCATCTAGAACAGGGGTCCTCAATCTGATCCAGAAAGGGCCAGTGTGGGTGCAGGCTTTTGTTCCAACTGGGCAGTTACACACCTGATTCTACTAATCAAGGTGCTTAGCAAAGATTCCAAGGGGTTGATTAGTAGAATCAGGTGTGTTACTGCTTGGCTGGAACAAAAGCCTGCACCCACACCGGCCCTTTCTGGATAAGATTGAGGACCCCTGATCTAGAATGTTATTGTATGCTGTAGCATTTGCCTTCACAGGAACTAAGGGGCCTAACCCGAACCATGAAAAACAGACCCAGACCAAGGGGTGTCCAGATACTTTTGGTCATATATATATATATATACGAGAGTGTGTGTGTGTGTATGTATGTATGCATATAGCAGAGAATGGATCACAGAAAAAAATGAATGATGGCCTTTTTTGTGCTTGACAGGTGTCTTATGTGAAGGCCATTGACATCTGGATGGCCGTGTGCCTCTTGTTTGTGTTCGCTGCCCTGCTGGAATACGCGGGCGTTAACTTTGTCTCCAGGCAACAGAAAGAGTTCCTCCGATTGAGACGCAGACAAAGACAACATCACAAGGTGAGAAAGCCTACCACATGTGTGGTACTGAAGAGTATCCTCACTGCAGGGTAACAGCAGGTTTTTTTTAAGTAAAAGTGATGTGATTGTATATGGGCCTGAGTTTAATCAGCGTTCAAGTTTTAATTGCAAATAAAAGTTAGTTAAATTTAATCATTTTTACACAATTTGGCAAGCTAATTGTTTTACTGTTAATAAAGAAGAGAAAATGTAAATATTAAATATGGTTTCATAATATGTTACGAAACATATTATACCAAAGCTACATGGCTATATTTAATCTTATTGAAAAATACATTACTTTTATAATCTAGTTATTCCTTCCCCCACAGAACCTGCAGGTAGATTTTTTTTATATTAAAGAATTTCTGTTGTGCATCAGTATGTCTATTCTTGAAAATACCTCCAAATAATGACACAAATTAAATAACCAAAGAAATAAATTGAAATGCAATGAATGCATTGCATATTAATGTTCTCACAGCTTAACTGCCATTTGGACCTGGGCTCCTGTTGAAGAACAAAAATGGAACCGCTGGGGGACATTCAGTTAGCTGCAATGTGGTTACTTGGTATTTTGAGGCAAACAATTTTTTGTGAAGTTGTGAATTGTGGCTAGATACAATCACATATACTGTTAAAATTTAATATGAGTAAAACATGCATTCAGGAAACAGCGACATGTGTGCATGTCAACAACGTAACACTCAACGTCACACTAACTCAGATTACCCAGCCCAACCTGGACGTTGGTATTTGAGTGGCACAGCAGAATCAGTGGTCAGACAGTGAAGAGCTGTCTCGCTGCTGCTGGCTAACTGAATTCAGAGATGGGGAAAGTGTGTCTGGTTTGATCAAGCTCTTCCTGCTGACAGCTGGGCAGTAGGATGGGGAGGGAGTCAAGCCTCTGTCCAACCTTACCTTTAAGCAAGCAGCTGGAGACGTGGCGCTCGGGCACTCTCAGAAGTGAGAGCAGCTACTGCGTCTCTCCAGCACACCCACACCTGAGACGCAGCCACTGGCAAAGCCTTTCATTCACCTAGGCACAACAGACATACATGGTACATCACCCGGTATACTGCTTATACCGCTAGCATCGTTTGGGTCTGATACTAACGCTCATGTCGTGTCCCTCCCCGTCGCTGCACTGCCAGGATGACGACATGAGGGAGAGCCGTTTCAGTTTCACAGGATACGGCATGGGCCACTGCCTGCAGGTGAGGGATGGAACTGCAGTTAAGACTACCGCGCCAAACCCCGCACCCCCTTCCCCAAAAGACTTGGATACCACCAAGAAGAAATTTGTGGACAGAGCCAAGAGGATTGACACAGTGTCCAGAGCTGCCTTCCCGCTGGCTTTCCTCATCTTTAACATCTTCTACTGGATCACCTACAAAATCATTCGGCATGAGGACGTCATCAAGGTGTAGCCACGCTGTCCGTCTGAGCCACACAGACATCTGAGAAAATAAACAATCTTCAAAACATCTCTTTATTTGTTCTCTATATGCCTAGACTGTATAGCGAGGCTATGAGGAGCGTGTTAGTTTTTCTTAAGGAATAGAGAAGGTGATCTTTCATAGTCATCGACAAAATGTACATATATTCAGTATAGTGAACATATATTGGAAAAACGGAGCATGTTTATTATTTATGGTTAATCGCTGGATTTTTTGTTTAATTATACATTAAGAGTACATACTCTTTAGAGTTGAGATGAGCTAACGTATGTGGACCAAATTTTATAATATACTGCCTTTGTACTGTACTTACATGAGAAACATCGTGTTGGTTAATGAATAGCCTAGGGAGGGATTTAGAAGGAAGTAGTTTTGTGTGGAAAATGTTTAATACTATGTGGAAATATAAATCCTACATGAATAAAAAAGTATTTTGGTGAAGTTTAAGTTCTTGAGTGTCTTTTTTACAAGCCAAAAAGTGACACGCAGTCCTTCTCATTAGATTTGTTAAGAGTGAGCTTAGTGTAGCAGAAACATACTTTCTTACAATCCTCACTAGTGTTCCCTCTTTATTCTGCCTCTACAACATTCCAGTGCCCCCATCTCTCTCTATTTTATTCTTTGTTCTAGGTTTAGGATTTTTTCAGGTTAATATTTCTGCTTTTTGTGATATTGAATACCCCGGGCTCTTACTCTGTAATTTAAGCGGTTTCATTTTCTTGAGAGGAGAAACAAAGCCCTTGCCATAAGATCAGTTTAATAATTCCATGAATCCTGTGACTTTATTGGCTGCCTGCTGTTTTTCACCCTTTCATTTTGCTTCACAGCCATCATCCCTTGAGCACGTCCTTAAGTTTAATTTAAAATGCACCTCATCATTATCTCTTTTTAAAAATGCTTTAAACAAGGAATTTTTCTGTGCTGGACACACTGAACATAATCTCTCAAAACCTTTTCCCTTTGTTTAACTGATGCTTATGCGTCCCTTAATATATAGCTTTGAAATTTTGTGTGTACAGATGAGACAAAGTTATTCCAAAATTCTAAAATGCAAGATTTGGGTTACAATGGACAGACTTGGTACTTTCACCACATACATTGCCTCAAAGTATAATTTTCAGTACCCTGCACTACATTTTAGTTTATCTTTGTAATAATGACCTTGTGTGAATTCTTTGTTGTTTGAGCAGATGCTCAAGGCCTTTTCCCTAAGATTGAAAGATAAATGTATCACTCAGATCATGGGAGAATCAGTTGTCTCAAGCAATATATCTAACCATCCTGTCAACGTGTCCAGAATAAAATTAAGGGCAGAGGGAGCCTTTAGAGTCTGAAGAGGTATGTCTTCTGTCTGTGTGTGATAAGAGTTTCTGGTTTCCTGACAGGCATCTAGAAGTCGTTCCACCACCAGGGGGCACCCTAACAGACAGGTGACACCATTCAATGTGGAAGTTCACCACAGTGCTATTTGCCCTAATGGGAGCCTACAAAGCATGCATAGCTAATAATGTGAATTCAGTGGTTTTAGGGAAATAATAAAAAGAAATATTTTTGACAAAATGTTTTCTTAGTTTAATTAGTATTATTTTAGTCAGGGCAAGGTGCAGTAGGAAGAGGCCATGCCTCACACAAGTCGAGGGCAGCAATGTCTGTCTCGAGCTGAACCTGAGACAGGGCAGCCACGAGCCTGCGATAGTGCTCAGTGTCCACCAGGGGGCTCAGCCTCCTCCTGCTCCTCTCCCGCTCCCTCCCCCACTCTGCCCTGTGCCTGTGGAGCTCATCTGCAGGGCTGTTAGGAACACAGTCTGTGGGGGCGGAGCCTGTGGTGACGGGGTCTGCGGTTCCCTCCACCCACCCCAGTCCCTCTGCCTCCTCCCTGCTGGTGACTCTGTGGAGCAGAGAAGCCACGCCCTCCCGCAGGGCCAGCGCCTCCCTCTCCAGGGAAGAGGCCAGCGCCTGCACAGGGTCCTGTTCCGCCCTCTTCTGCCCGCGGGGGTGGATCCAGTGTGACGGGGGCAGGCAGCGGCACAGGGAGTCCAGGAACTGGAGCAAACGGTGCAGGCCCCTGGGAGGAATGCAAACACGCCACACATTCACCCCACACGCATGGGCAGCAACAGGAATGCAGCAGCCACGGTCTGGGACTGAGGTCACACAATGTGCACATTTTTGTAACAGTTCATTAAAATGGCTGCTGACGTCTTGATGAGCAGATTGGTGGAGGCCTTTTTAACAGATTGGGCATAATGTTACGTCCAAAATTTTTTGTTTGTTTCAGTTAGAGTATAGCAGCCGTAATGTGGTTCATTTCTGTTGTGTAGCTGCCACAAAGAAAAAACTGTCTTGTGATACAAATAATCTATATTTTACCATGCTATGTGCTGTGCCTGTTTGCTTTTTCTACTTATCACTGGCAGATCAGAATCAGAGTGACTGAGCAGCAAGCAATACCAGTAATTACAAAAAAAGTAGTCAAAGAACAGAATGAAGAGTTAATCACTAATCAATGACATAATTAACTCTGAACACCACTAAGTGACCCAGTGTCTTGGTCCTTTCTGCTCAATCCAGTTTGTGATAGAGAGCTGTGTAAAAGCAGCAGCTCCACTGCAGAAACCCTGGATCTAGAAAAAGTTGACCTCTCCCAACAACATTAAGAAAAGACACGCAATCAATGTATTTAGTAAAGAGATTCAACTGAAGCCAAAAGATTCAGATGCATCAACATGATGCCTTATGTGTGTGAAACTGGGTTTTGTGCTGATGGCAGTCTTATAGAATAAGGTCTATAGTCATCACAGGCATGCAGGTTGATTAGAGGTAAACAACCAATCAGAGTCTAGGTTTTCAGGTAGTCTAATATAAGTACTTCACTTGTGGCAGCAAATTCAACAAGCTATCTTCTCAAGAACAAACATTTATATGCATAATCTACCAGCAGTCCCTGGCAGTTTTGCGTGTAAATTACCTGCAGTAGACGACCAACTCCCCAGTGAAGGGGGTCCTCTCCTGCCACTGAAACAGCATGGGGGAGGGCAGGCGCTGCGGGTCCGACAGGATAAAGTCTGGCTGCACCAACAACCTCTCGCACCTCAGGGCTCCCAGCAGCCACTGGGGCATGTCGAACAGGGTGTGGTCTGAGCAGCCGATCTGGAAGCACCAGGAGTCTGATGCAGCCAGTAGGCTCAGAAGGTCCTCACTGGCCTCAGCTGTGGAGACATGGGGTATGGTGGATACGTAACACAGACATTCATAATTATACATAAATAATGTACATTAAAGAGAGTGACACTAGATTTTAGCGGCCCTAATTGTGAAAAGCATGGCATTATTTCCCCTCAGGCATGCAGCCTCTCAAAGAATTTACAATATTCATAAATTTAAAAGGACACATTTTTGACAACCATGACTTTTCATCTTTAGTTGCTAACTATGACAAAATCTGTACCTTTGTTAGATCCTTTCCTTCTGAAAGGCATGGGTGACAAATCTGGCAAGGTTTATTTGAGGAACTTCGAAGTGCAAAATTGTGGCTTTTGTTAGGCAGAAAACACTGTCAGTGCATGCCATTTTAAGATTGTACTACCTACCTGAATTAGAAAGAATAATACAAAGTATGACCTTATATTCGTTATAAAATTTTATATTGAGGTCTGCCAAGCAGAATCTAAGAAAGCACTTCTGAATGATTCCCCTGTAATTACGTGGCATGTTTCACCTGTGCTTCTCATGTCTGATTATTCAGTTATTAAGCTGAAGTGGTTATGAAGTACAAAACCTAGGGCAGAGAGAAAGACAATGGAAAATACACCAAGAAAGCTGCCTTAGAAATAAGTGAAAAGCGCAAGACGGGGTGAAGAGAGGTGTGCGCACACTGAAAGCAAGGTGGGGACTGTGACTGGCTAAAAGGGACCCGTTTTCACCTGTGGTGAGCGTGCGGTCGTTGAGCAAGGGTGGAGTTAGCTTCCCCTGGGCTGTGTCCTGGATGTCCAGCCCGATGAAACCGCAGTGCATCGCCAGTGGACCTCCGGGCCTCCAGGGGGCAGCAGCTAAGTGGAGCAGGACACGGCACGGGAGACTGGCGCAGGCCAGGAGCGGGGCCAGCTCGGTGACGGCTGTCACTGTCAGACGCGGCTCGGTGCCTAAACCCGCCGCGCCGGCCTGGTCAGGCTTCTTCCTCTTGGCCGGCGGCTCGAGGCCGGACAGGCCCGTGGGAATGAGGGGAGCGGGCCGGGGCAACCGGAAGGACCTGCACTTAGCCTGGACTACCGGAGGGGCGGGGCCTTGGCCCGCCTCAATCAGGAATGACAAGCTTGCGCTCTCCAGCAATCTGAAACACACGTTACTCACAGTCAGACGCATCATTCACAGTCACACATAGGACAGACTCACAGAGGAAAACAGACTGCTTCAGGGAACACTAAGGGCATTGGGTAAATAACATAAAATTCAGTAAAACAATAAAGGAATAATGCTCATTGTGGCAGAAGCAGCCGGCCTGGTTATCAGAACATCTATGTAAATGATACCAGAGCGAGCTCTTCAACAGGCTTGGTGACATTGTGGAGTGCTCTTAGAGAATTTGAAACAGGTCAGGAAGGTCCAGGGGTACCGGTACTACCTGGATCATGCCAGCACATATGGCCCAAAAGGACTTTGGGGGGGCCGCAAGTGTGCCTGTTGCCACGGTGACCAGGCAGGCATTGTTCAGCCAGTAAAATTTCATCTCACAGCAGGTCATAAAGCAAGCAGGTCATTCTGTGATAGCTATCAAACCCATAAGGACCCACTCATATCTCCATGGCACGTAACACGTATCTGGCTCGTCCGAGGCAAAACGTCAACATTAATAACAAAACTGGGTCTGAAATTAACGCAGACTATTCACTGAATGAATTGATGTTTTCCACATTTGCACCTACCTCGCTATAATTTAAGCCATAATCTAGTGTGTGCTTTTAACCTAGTCTGTAGTTTACTCTAGTGCTTACTCAGATTCAGCTATACTGAGAAACACGTGTGAACAGTATTAATGGAGTGTCAGAGATGTTCCCGACTTACGGAGCAGCGTCTGCGGTCAACTGCACGCCTACAACCAGGCGGTCCTCCATGACTCTGTGCCACACCTTCTCTACCACAGTGGGCAGGGCCGGGGGAGGGGCCAGGAGCTCCTCACCCAAGCCTTCCTCATCTTCATCATCATCATCATCATCCCAGAGAGACACCAAGCCTTCCTGTGGGAGGGGAGAAGGGCAGTGCCCTTACACATTGTAAACACACCTCCCCCACAGGACTGCGCTACACACTGTAACTTGTTATAATGTTGCACCAGTGCAGTTAGTTTTCTTCATAACCTTTTGATGAAAAAAACAAAAAACAATCGCATAAATCTGTGAATGGCAGATCTATTTTATTATATTTTTTTTTTCTGGTGTCATAGAAGTTAAATATAAATAATTAATTTGTACAAGTGATCAGTTCAGAAAACAAGCAGGTGGGGGAACAATGGTTTCCTCCTCTGTAAGAACACTAACATCAAAAGCTACAAAAGCACCACACAAATCAAAAAATTTTGCTCACCGTACAAGAAAATTTTATTCCGCGACACTGTATCTTGCTAATTGGCAACTTTACTGATTATGATTCAACCAGTCAACAGAGTCTAATTTTCTTTATTTGCATTGGTACATCCCTGGCACCTGCAGTCAACAAATAGTCATTCCACCCACACTCTCCACTACATAACAACGGCAGGTTCAAATCTGTTTTCAGCCATTTTCCATTTACAGTTAGACTCAGCCACGCTCTCCCATCGCCGCTCCTACCTGCTGGGCGCTGGGCAGGGCGTGCTCTCTTCCAGAGACCAGATCTGTCAGGGCTCGGGCCGACTGCCGCACCACCCGCTCCTTCTCCTCCAGGTCCCTCTGGAGGTCTTGGATAGAGGCCATTCCGCTCTGAGGAGTCAAGCGGAAAGCAAACAAGCTTGTTAAAAACAAGTGCTGTTAGCGGACTACTGGGTGGGCCACCCTGGTACAGTCTGCAATCCTGACTGTGCCAATAGTTAAGCCGAATGGACTTCACAACAACCGCATCTAGATTCAGGGCCACCTTCTCAACAGTGAAACAGAAGCTAGGATACAAGTGATTTTGATGCGGTGGTGGGATTAAATAATAACTTGGGTGGGATTTAATGAATAAAATCTGAATTTATGTATTCATCAGTAAAATACAAAATGTTTTTATAAAGCAAACCAATAGAGTAGAATACGGTGGATGTGATTGGCCCAGCCAGTTTTTATGTGCAACAGTGTTAAAATTTTAACACTTACGGAAGTTTCTGACCACCCTGCAACCTTGCAATGGCTGGTAGGGGAGCATTTGAGCATAATTTTTAAATACATTTTCAAGTAGCTCAATTTTATAGTGCTTTTACATCATGCCAGGACTTCTTTACTCAATAGTACTCAAGCAGTACAAGCTCTTCATTCCCAAGGATTCAAGCAGTAAGACTGAATCAGGAAGGTACGATTTCCTTCATTGCAGCATCTCAGGTGGCATGTGTCACAGAAAATAGTTCGAAAAAGAAAATGAAATTGGATTTTTGAGGAATAATAACGTTTCCCACCACTGGAGGGGTGTTACTGTGAAAGGTGCTTTAAAATTATATGAAGTGCACTTTCTTGCTTTAGACCATCTGCAGAGTACCTGCTGTCTAGACTGGAAGGCTTGTACAGAGAGCAGTGTACCTGCAGTCTGGACTCTAATGCCTGCACAGTGAGGAGATGGTTCTCCTGGACAGTGTCAGCACCATGAAGCCCCTCACTGCTCTCTGGATTGCTCTGAAAGACATGGAAGGTTCATATTGATTCACATGATGGTTTTATGCCACCACACTACCACACTGATCACCTCCACACGTATTGAGATATCTGGGAAATAGTACAGTAAAATAAAAAATAAAAATGTGACATGCACCAAAACATACTGTAATAACATCAAAAGAAATCAAATAAAATCCAGAGAATTTGCAATCTCTTATTGAATTTTATTTTTAAATATTTTCAAATTTTAGCAAAAAATAATTGTGGGGACTAGGTTCCACTCCTGAGAAAAGAAAGAGTGAGAGAAGAAAATAAGGCACTCACAGTGTAGGTGATGTCACCGAGGTCGGTGATTATGAAGTTGGTTGGTGCAGCCCCAGGATGGCAGTGGTCATCAAACAGTATCAGTGCCTGGTCAGTACCACAGCCAACAAAGTCATCTACTAGGAGAGAGAACACACCCTGCCAGCAGGACGCCACCTGTCAAAAACACAGAACAATCACAGCTGAGAACCAACCTCAGCCAAGAATAAATCAGCCAGCAACCAATCTCAGCTGAGAACATAGACAGACAGGATCCTGGGGCAGATGACTGCGGTCCTGCTTAAATTACATTAGATCACAAAATCCACAGAAGGAAAACTGGCCACTTCACCTCATGGAAGCTGAGCATTTTGTCTAACATCTAGAAAGCATCCAGCACTGCATAAACCAACTGAACATTTCAAGAGTCTCTGCGTCTGCCAGGCTGGGTCAAACATTTCCAGGGTCAAGCTTCGACCTTGACTATGTCATCAGCTGACTATGGTCAAGAGTTTGTAGGGTATAGCTGTTTTTCTCGCTCCATGGGTGTTAGGTTGCAGTCAGTCTACATTTTGCTACATTATGATGTCCTGATACTAGTCAGATGGCTGAGCTAGTGCCATCTAATCCATTTAGGCCTACATCTACTGAATGTGTACTTCTCAAATGCACCTACAAGACCTGCACCTGTAGTTTATCCCCTGGAGTTAGAAATTATTCAAAAGAAAAAAATTTTTTTTAATGTTTTAATTTCACATGCTTATATCCAACTTTGACAAATTTAACTTCACTTATTCTTCCCATCCAGACCAAATCAATATTCTGATATTATTCCACAATTTATTTTTTAATTGTACTGGCATATCATGTGGTTTTAAAAGAAGGCAACTTCCTGTCCCTTCAAATACAATGCAACCCTCTTAACCCCCAGTAGGAATTCTTAATCTTTCAGGTACGTGCTCGCCGCTTGGGTCACATAAGGTAAATTTTATTTGTGGAAGTGTCTGACTAGAGGCATTTAATCTGGTTGTCTATGACATAGCCTATATCATTATTGCCATTGATGAATATTCAGCAGTAGCAGGCAGCACTGTCACTCCGTGTTTGTTGGAGGTAGAAATTGTGGCTCCAAACTTCACTAGCCACAAGAGTGCGGGTCATACACTTGCCCACTGGCAAAGGATGCACTGGAACACACTCGCCATTCAATATCAAGTCATGAGTTTACAGATATCAGATGCACAAGACATCTGAGGATCTCTGAGGTTTGTGACCCAGTCGTATTAGCCTAAATCTTTTACAATCCTATTTTTCTCTGCTTGTCCAACATAGAATTTGTGTATAACAAGTTGGCAAATTTCTCTTCTCACTCTGTTCATTTAGGTTTTGGGATTTGTTTTGCACTTAATCACGATTCTTTCTAATAGCTGGTGTTTAGTTTATATAATGAATATGGACAGTTGCAAATACTGGTAGTGGTAAGTATTGGTAAGACAATATGGATGTGAGCATTCCGCAAGGTTTTTTGCATCTCATTATCTAATCATGTTAGTTTGTGCTACATTAGTAAAAATGTCAGTATTAAAGAGACAGGGCACATTACCACACATCACTAACAGGACAGTGCAGCAATTACCTTTACCCTGCTTTGGGAAAATAAATGGGTTTCTCCCCCACCATTTCATAACCCATTAATGCATTAGGAAACTCCGTCCTGTCAAAACACACAAAAGTACTGACAAAACATGTTAATTTACCATCTTAATAAAACTATTGGAATACCTGGAAAGAGTCTTTCCAAACAGTGCACACATTCCCATGGCTGAAGGAGATGGCGAAGAAACAGCCGTTCCTACCGGTGTCAACCATCAAGATGTTCTGAGGCTCTTCAAACGGAAGAACGCAAATATCCCGGGGGGCTCCACCCTCAAACCACACAAGCTGCTTTCTGCAGGTTGCTGCCACCACCGTTGACTTGAGCCCATCCTCGTCTTCCTCTGCCGAGATGAGAAGCATGCACTTCACCACGGAGCTGTAAGCGTGAGGCAAAACCCAGGCTCCATCAAACTCTTTTCCTTCCTCCAAAAAATACCCAAGGTTCCTCTGGCCCCAGACATCTGCCTGCGCATCAACGGTCCTTTCCTTTGAGGATATTTGGGAACCAAATATGATTATTTTCCTTTTGTCCAGGGGTAGCTCCCCTATGAAACTTACTGAAGATAGGCGAAGGGGCACTGGTTTAACTTCTCCCACTTGTAATGACATGTAATAAATGATGCCTGCATTCCTCCATAAGACAGTGGGACCCTGTAGAAATGTCAGGTTGTCTTTAATTTCATACAAAAGCTTAAATTCCAGGTGAGGACACAAAGAATTTGAATGGCTCACTGTAAGGAGAATGTATTTGAAATGAGCCCCTTTCTTCTTGCGCTGTTTGAGCAGGAGGCAAGGAACAGTTAGTCCAACTTTCACATCTACCACGGAGGCACAATCGACAATGTCGACACTGGTGGAGCTGCTTTTGTTAATGACAGTCATTCCTTCTATTTTGATGGGAAAAGCCTTGGTTTCCCTATGGAATGACATCCGGGTCACTCTCAGCTCTGATCCTCTCTGGCTCTCTCCCCCACTCGCCAGACTGTGAATGAACTGGAAGGAAAGGATATCTCCATTGTGGTTGAGCAGCTTTGAAGGCTGTCCCCTTTGGGAGAACATAGCACCTGAAGGAGGGGCATCCATTGTTCAGTGGATGTCATGCGCAGCCCCTAAAATGCAAAGCTACAAGTTACAATGCTGCTTGGGCGGCAGTGTAGCACAGTGGGTAAGGAACTGGGCTTGTAACCGAAAGGTCGCAGGTTCGATTCCCCGGTAAGGACACTGCCGTTGTACCCTTGAGCAAGGTACTTAACCGAAATTGCTTCAGTACATATCCAGCTGTATAAATGGATGCAATGTAAAATGCTATGTAAAAGTTGTGTAAGTCGCTCTGGATAAGAGCGTCTGCTAAATGCCTGTAATGTAATGTAATGTAATGCTTCAAGGCCAAACAGGACAGTACTTGAGCAATATTGGCATAGAGTTTATTTCAAATGAAATCCTGATTAATTTCAAATAAAGCGACTGACTCACAGAGGTTAATTAAAGATATTACGGCAGATAAAGAACCTATAACATGGCTGTGTAAGGATCCCATACATCTGATGAGCTGACCCACACAATCACCTTGTAATATCAACCAACTTCCCACCACTGCAAGAGAACCAAGTTTGATATATATATACGCACGCAAACTTGTTTAGCAAAATCATTTTTCAGGGAGCAACTGTAGGCTATTATTTGCTCATCTTTATCAAGGTTCTAAATAATTTTGGAAGTCAGTGCATATTTATTGTATATAGCATAGTTACGTTGCGAGGGAAATAGCACGATAAGCACACACTTAATGCGTGGTCAAACTGCCGGCAATTTACATAATCTCCAGTTCGTTCTTCCGCTGCTAGTTAAAACAGAGTATCGAGTTAGCCTTTTCCATTACAAACTTGGAAACGCATCAAGCGAAATAAGATTAAAATGGGATGTAAATAGTTACAATACAATACAGCCGGCACAACTAAACGCAAATTATGCAAGTAATATGCAAAACTTGACTGGAGACCACTGTCCTGAGCACGAAAACAAATTAAGATTTACTTCGTTTTTTTGTTTGTGTTTGTTTTTGTATCGGCGACGCTTTTCATGTTTTGTTTACAACACAGATCTAACAAAAAACCCACACGTCTGTAAAAACACACCTGAAGGTGAATTGCCCCTGCTGAAATACCGTAATTTACTTCAACATCAGACACTTCAGATTTACTTCAAAAGGCACTCCTTTCTTATTCCCCAAAACGGAACCGAGAGTTAAAGTCTATAATAATGCCTACTACAATAATAACCACAATGAGATCAGATATATCGCAGTATATTACCTTCAGAACTATGATACATTATATCAGTGTGCTAACAAGCCTAGCGCCTCTCCATATTGGGTACCCACTGTCTTGCCTTCAAAAACCAAAAACACCCGCTTAATCGCATTGCATTTTGGGAACCACGTGGGTCAAAGAAACGCGTCACAGATTAGTGGAGGGTCCGGAAATGTGGTTTGTTTTGACTTTTTCCAAATGAACTCTGCAGTGATTCATTAAGAAAATATCAAGCAAGCAAACTGAATAGCTACATGGTGTCATTTTATGTTTTGTCGATGGCTTTCAGTGACAGTTCAACTGAATGATTTTAAGCTACAGGTCGCTCAGTCAAGGTTGGAAAATTGAGGAAGTTAAGAAACTGACTCCTGTGGTTTCTCCTATGGTGGAAAAGCAGCTCGGTATAATTCATATCTAGGAGCCAAAATGGCGATGGAGGCGGTAGTTTTATGACTTGTCCTTCCTCATATGGCTCAATCCACTTGACAGTGTGACCATGGCGGATGGTGGGCAGGCAGAATCGGAGCAGGTAACTAGCTACCGGTCGCAAGCGAATATAAGACGAATATATAAACTTTTTTTCAATTGCAGAATCATTATTAATTCACTTCACCGTTTCAACAGGACATCGAAAGGAAAATACAAGAAGTTAGACAACGGTTCAAGGAGGAGTACGTACAAGGTAAACTAAGTTAGCAGGCTAGCTGGCCAACGTTATGCGTTATGATTTTAGTATCGTTATTGGAAAAACTGCTTGCTCATTGTCAGTCAACTATCATACACTTAAATAAATTGTTATGGTCTTGCTTATGAATTTAAGATTGTGACTCGTCTTTGGATTAACTTCGCTAGCTAGCTGTGTAATTTAACGCATAATCTTGCTATCAGATATCTTAAACTTGTCTATACTTTTTCTTTATTATGTTCATGCAACGTTCACATTTAAACGGTCTTGCTCACTAAAATGCAGTCTTGATTTATTTGAACAAAAAGAAAATGTTGCCTATATTTTGTTAGCAATGAAGCCATGTCTTTAAAATATCACACTGTAACTGTAACTTTATTTATGCCTGTTGCACTGTAGCAATGACGATGTAGTTTGATAATCACAATGTCATCGCTGGTTTGCTGGCTTTATCAGTTAACGTACTGTCTGTAGCTGAACTTTTTAGAGTGGTACACGTCGTTAAATTTAATGCACTGCATAGCGGGCTCGCTATAATAATATGCCGTGGCCCTCATTTTGTTGACAGTATTAACTACTAGCGGTGTATGTAGCCATCTATCTATATATTTTGCTTTGTTGCCATTGTAACATTGTAAGTTACCACAAGTTGTATAATATTTTATTAACACTGCATTAGTTAAGTTGCACTCTTATTAGTAGTAAAAAGAAGGTGGCTGATGTTATCTGTGTGTTTGGAGAAAGCAACGAGTGATTTTTGCTTTTTGCAAGATTTAAGATAACGTTTCGGTATTACAGGTTTGACAAACACGCCCTTTCTGCCCCAAGGAATTTAGCACTTGGCTTTGATTTAAATCGTTGGCATACATAAACACAATTCCCTCGAGAAAAGATCTTTGTTTTACACTGATGTAAGTCCCTCTACACGTTTGAACGCCTATAGATATCCCTCTGTGGGATATCTTGATGCACTGAATTTATAAGCACTGCATTTTGGCGTTCTTCACAGGGGTAGATGTGATATTTCAGTCTTGAGTCTTCATTAAGCACACAGTTGGTACTTTAGCAACAACTACAAATTACTTTTACTTAGTTCATACTCTTATGTTACCAAATTCTTTTGCAAATTCGGGATTCGATGGCCTGTATTGAGTGTGTAGAACCTGATTAGAAATTATTCTAATCAGTGTGTGTAGAAATTATTTTTTGAATGGATACAGATGCTTTTCCTTGTAGGTTTAGAAACATAATGGAACCATGGCCACAACACTGGACAGATCCTGGTTTGATGACAGTAATTTGATGAGAGTGCCACTTAACATGAGCATTCTGCTTTGTTTTTTGTAAGCTATGTCTAGGTGGGTTTCCAGAAAGGCAACTTGGGGACCCCAAAATGACACTTGGTAACCACATGATGTTATGGGTGTTTAGAGGTGTAAAATATTTTTAATTGTATTCTACATGCTAGTTGAAGACGTTTGCAGAAAATAACCGTCTTTCACATGTCACATTTATTATTCAAAATTAGGCATACTCCTTATTTATTAGAGTACTGAATAATAATAGTAAATGTATTTAGAGAATATATTTAGGTTCTCACCAATATAAAACGGGGTCAAGACATGAAGTCCTTCATTGAACATGCCCTCTGCGGTGGAGTCAAAGCTGTTTTCACTGTCCTCAGAAATATTCACTCAGATGAGTGATTTCTTCCACGGCCTCCAAATTTTGAGCCTTCTGTTTAGACTTAGACAAAATTATTTTTTGTTGTTAAACAACAACCTTTTTAGGCATAATGCCCGAATAATTTTTCTTGCTGATCTGTAACATTTTCAGCATGCATGCTGAAAAACCCTGTCAGCTGGAGAGTGTGCCATATTGCTGTCTGCATGATAAGGGAAGAACTGTTTGAATTGCTTGGTCAAAGTAAGGTCAAACCTCAAAGCCACAAGAGTTACTGATGACCGAAAGCAACTTGACCTTAAACCAGGGGAGGAAGTTGCACCTGGGTTGATTTGGTTTTACTCTCCATACAGATTCATCAGACAAGTATGACTCCAGAGACGTGGAGAAGCTTCAGAAGGATGTTGCGCTGGTGGAAGGCTACCTGGCATGGCGGCTTTTTGTGGTGGAGGACGCCTTGAAGATGATTGACGAGAGTTTCCAATGGAGAAGAGAGTTTGGGCTGAACGGTAGGTCGACTACCATGATACCCAAGGGTTCCACACTGGGGAGTGGACAGAGGAAACTGCCACAAGAAAAGAAAAAAAAACATACGCTGAAAATGCATTAATTAGCTAAATAAAAATCTCTTCTTTGGTCCATGTTTAAAAATTACTTGCTTTTTTGTTATTTGCTTTTTGAGGCCTTTGTTTATAACCACAATGCAGCAATGTACTATGGGACATCATTGACTATTCTTGGTTTCCAGGGATGGCTTTAACAGTTTTGATTTGACTTGAAACCAAGGTATTCAGTTGAACACATAAATTAACCCAAATCTGTTCAAATCTAAGCAAATTGGTAATGGCTCTTTTGAGGTGTAGAATTTACATCACATTGGCCATAGGTCTTTATCGTTGCATGTTTTATATGTGCAGTCATGTTAAATGTGGAGCTATTTTCTCATAGAGGTAATGCTCACGGTCAGGGTATATGCACGTAATGTTAATAAAAGGCTTCTGAAAGGGCACAGAACTGCTTCATGTTGAGTATTTATTCCAGAGCAGTTAAAGGACATTCCTTTTCCAGGAGTTTTGCTTGATCAATGTAATGGATCAAGCAAAATGATTTGTTGTCAGAAGTTGTTTGCCATTGTGGACGTGATGCAGGCAGACATCTTGAAAGCGGCAAATAATGTAATTCTTTTAATCAGTTGAGTGACAAATCTACAACTCTGGCCATTACTGCTGCTTTGTGGCTGGATTGAGGGCGTGGTCTTGTGTATATGTGCAAATACGTACAGATAAAGGCTCATTGTGCTGAGATGATGAAAGCCAGCATTCATCCTGCCCTGGGTACTGCGGTCTTTTGTGTCCCTTTTTGCTAAGTGTCTTCCGAATACAGTGCTGCTTGATTACAGTGATTTTGACATTTAAATTGACAAGACTATGAGTTGCACACTGTGTCATCAGCATGAAGAAATTGAATTCACACACAAAGTACATTTCCACGTAAGCCAATGGGCTTCATTAATCATAAGCCCAATTTTCCTGTGCCAGCTGGTGCAATGTCCCTTCCTATTCCATTCAGTGGGGGTTGTACATTTATTTCTGCAGCTTTCCTGTTTGGAAAAACACACTGCACATTATCTTCAAATGATTTTGTTGGTCTTCAAATTTAGTTTAATACAGGGCTTTTCCAGTCTAGGCGCATGATGGCTCATTGCTGAACATTATTGCTATGTTCTTTGCTCACAATAAGAGCATGTGCTTCACAGCACACAAAGGCCTCTACTTATCTGTGTGGAGTTGTTTGTAGAAACCCCTCTAAGGGTAATGTATGTGTTTGCATATATCTATATGCGTGTGCATGTGTGTTGTAGTTTGTACTGGATGTTGTCATATGCTGTTAGACATCGCCTGTAGAAATGGCTGTGTTGTTTTTCCAGACCTCACAGAAAGCTCCGTTCCCAAGTGGATGTTTGAGACCGGAGCGGTTTATCTCCATGGCTACGATAAAGAGGGCAACAAATTATGTAGGTTACTCACCGCTTTATTTTTCTATTTGGGCAGGGTTTTCCTTTTAGCTTTCCCTAATTTCCCTGTTAACAGTAATAGGGCAATTAATTCCCCTAATAAAACCCCTTGCTGATTGGATATGAATACCAGGTTTGCCAGGTTTAACCACTAGCACTAACTGGTAAGCATATTGTCATTTCCAGCTTGTGTGGCTGTTCTGAAAGTACAAATTTTCAGTACTTTTGTAATTGGTATCATTAACTCTCATTGATACACATGTATTTGGAGCAAACCATTTTTTCTTGTTCCTATCAATTGAAGGATACAACGTAGTAATTCATGTGAAAGAAAAGTAGCGTGTGGTAGTTCTATAACTAGCAGCTTTATCGTCGTGCCTGGCAACCAAGGGATCCACCACACTCATCACTTTCTTATCACTTTCACTCTAAGGGCGATCCATTTAGTGCTGCATTTGTTCAAATTATCTGTTTAAGCTCAGTTTTATTTACTCAGATTGGTGCAAAGTCATTTAACTCACAGCATTTTGAATACTTGTGTGATGAAATTAAATAAATCAATAGTACTGTAAATTGCAGGTTTGAGCAATGAGACTAAAAGAGTCAGGTATAATGTAGATGTTCATGTGCTTTAGTTTCCTTGTATTTAGTACTAAAGTATCAGCCCGAGCGCATTCACTGCAAGTGGGTGCCTTCCTGACCCTGTGCTGCTGCTGCTGCTCTCAGTCTGGTTCAAGGTGAAGCTGCACATCAAGGATGCAAAGACCATCCAGGAGAAGAAGAAGTATGTTGCTTTCTGGCTGGAGCGCTACGCCAAACGGGAGCCAGGCATGCCCCTCACGGTGGTTTTCGACATGACTGAGTCTGGCCTCAGCAACATCGTAAGGCTGCAATCTTATTTCATTACAATTACAATCATTTCTCCTACAAATTTGTGTAATAATAATAATAATAATAATAATAAGGTGATGCTATTATCCTGTGTTTTACTAAGCAGCTCCATCTTAAAACTCAGTGTATTTGGGTCATTGGTTAGTGTAGGTATGTGGCTGCTTTGAAAAAAACAAAGCATGTTAACTAAAGCCTTAGTATACACCCTAACATAGTGTACTACTCTTACCATGAAGGCTGTGGCAGGGTTGTTGTATGCACCTTGGTTTTACTGATCAGAGACCTTTAAATCTTCTGGGTCAATCCCCCAAACTGCTTAATCCTGAGGCTGACTTTGTCTCAGTCGCTGCCTCCCAGCAGCAATCCCCTGTCAGCCTGCTTGCCAGTTTCTTACACCAAAGCCCCTGCTCTTCCATTAGAAACACCCCAGTTTTCCCTTTGGTTCACAAAGCAGGCTGATGAAATACCAAAAAAATAAAACTAAATTCCAATGATAAATCTGGCAAATGTATTCAGATCTGCCTTCAGTTTTTTTAAATGTAGGTTGAGTAGAATGTACTTTATTCTCTTGTTCTTCTTTTTTCTCTAATGTCTGAAAAAAAAGAATAATTGCATTGTTTCCCTGGCCATAGTGGAATTTGGTTTATTTATGGATGTCAATCAATAACTTCAGCTAATTACTCATCCTTATAGTTCAATGGTCTGCTAATTGCAGGTGAGGGAAGTTTGAGGTATATGGAACAAGAGTAGATCTTGTTGCTTAGTGCTTAAGTTGTCTCTATTAATGTCTATGTTTGCTTCCTCTCACTGCATTTATATAGCCCTGTAATAGACTGACAGTGTTTTTTTTTTACTGTTTAATTCATTTGAAGGATGCATGTGCAGGTAATTCTGCCAGACAGTTCTCTGTTCTCTCTGTGTGCTGATTACTTTGTTTGTACTTTGTGACTTTGCTGCTGATTACAGTGGTTTCCTGTGTGTGTGTGTGTGTGTGTGTGTGTATTGCACCTTTGATCTAGTCTGAACAAATGAAAAGGGCTGGGTGACAGTTTCTTTTGTGTGAATATCACCTGTCACAATACACTGACCTGTCACAACATTAAACAGTCAGTGCTTTTTTTGGCAAATGTTGCTGAATATAGTCCTATGGAAAGATAAACAGTCACGGGAACCATCAGAGGTTGATGGCATGAGTTTTGCTTTCAGTTCTGAGCTCTTTCTTTCAGTTCTGAGATCTCAAGATCATTTACCAATTCAACGATAAGACGTGGCGGTTCTGACTTTGCATGGTGTGCCTATACAATATCATATTGCTTGATGTTGATTGTGTTTGAATTAAATGTTCTGGTGTTGTGTGGTAATGTGATAAGAAGCTATAAGATAATATTAAGATAATAAGTGTCTGCATCGACTAAAGCGCTGTTTGTTTGAAAGAAGCATGTGACTGTTTCAGATTCTCATAATTAGGCCACTTCATACCTGCAGGGTGGCTATGCATAGTCTGCAGACAAGTGTTGAAATGCAAGGGTTTGAAGTTCTCTGTTACTTGTAGACCTTGCTGTGGGGATTTGTATCTGATACATCAAGTCTAATTCTCTTTTAATTTTTCCGTATTCAGGACATGGACTTCGTGAAGTACATCATTAACTGCTTCAAAGTATATTATCCAAAGTTCCTGTGTAAGTGTTGCTTTTTTCCCCTCATTCCTTACTGGTGTTCATATTTTCTTTTTTTCAAAACTGAGTGAGAAGCAAACAGCAATTTTGAACAAAATAGGTCTCACAGGTGGAAAACTACACTGCTTAATCCTACAGTGGACTATTTTTCTGCATTTCACCTGTTTTTCTTCATCAGTATGTTACATGGAGTGCATGTTAGCAGGTTATATAAGTGAACACCCATAGATTTAAATTGCAATCAGAACGTATTCAGGTGCAATCTCTTTTGCTCATGCCCATGACAATCTAAAAACATTTTTCTTTAAAGTGCCCAACTTCAATTGTAGGCTGAAACGTCGTCCTTCGAATCAGTAGAGTGCAGCCTTCTATGCCCTACATAATGCACCATTTAACCGGTGAAATATAGAATGTATGAGGTACTGCACTTGAAATAAAATTGGTTTCATTTTACCTTGTAATTTCAGTGACATTAAGAATCCCTTTTCCAGGGGAAACCTGGTTACATGCAGAATTTCAAATCAAATATTTATTTTCTATACCCAGCTTCCCATGCTTTTTGCAAGTCTTTAAAACCAAAGATCTGTTTGAAAAGGTATATGCTTTATTGAAAGTGTATTTTCTACTATTCCAAGTCGGTCCTGGATTAGAATCTTGATTTGAGTTCTGTCTGAAAGAGCTGATCCTGAGAATCAGAATTTGACTGTCTTCTCTTCTTTTATCAGCCAAGATGATCATGTACGAGATGCCATGGATCATGAACGGTGAGTTGTCCTGTCATAGTAAGCTACATTAATAGTATAGTAATAATCTATCTCCTTTAGTAAGCCTTTATAGTGCACAGATGTGGGATTTTTAAGCTGTGGGGACGTTGTTATTTAAAACTAACCAAGACATAGACACTTAGGGTTCAACGTCACAGGCGGAACAGAATTTGCTGACAAAACTTAATATTCTAGTTTTCCATTGACATAAGAGATTAAGAGAACTGGTGGTGTTTCCAGATAACATGTCAAGTAGCCCTACAATTTAGGCCTGTGCCGCAGGCCCAATAAACGATGCCTTTCCCCTCTCGTCTCAGCGGCTTGGAAGATTGTAAAGACATGGCTTGGTCCGGAAGCCATCAGTAAGCTGAAGTTTGTGACCAAGAGTGATGTCCAGACCTTCATTGGGCCTGAGTGTCTTCCACCCCACATGGGAGGAACCGTACGTACCCCTGCATTTACAGTTTAAGTGCCGTTCAACAGGTTATGTGGAAATGTTTCGCTGCCCTGGGGCTTAATACAATATTCGGCATAGGACGATGTGAAAGGAAGAGCACTGAATTACTTTATGGGGTTACGTAATGCGCCATTTGAGATTCAGACTTTACTTGCTGTTTATTTGATGGGTTTTGTGCATTTATTATCATTTATTAAAAATAATTTTTTATTGATAAACCTAGCAAGATCATGTTTTATTTGTATGTGGTTATAAACTGATATAGCTGTTACAAAAATGTGCCTGTTCTTGAGGTATTGTTAATGGAGTATAGGACTGGCTTGTTTTTACTTGTTCTGTTCATGTTCCAGAGACCTGTCTTAAACTGGGATTGTGTGTGTGTGTGTGTGTGTGTGTGCGCGTGCGCGTGCATATGTATATGTATGTTTTTAGGATGCCTTTAAATACAGTTACCCTCCACTTACCGATGATGACTTCCAAACCCCCATGTCTGAAAATGGACCTATTGCCAGTGAAGATGAGACTGAGAGCAAGGATGGTGAAATGGAATCCAAAGAAATCCTGGACTCCAGCTTCAGCTCAGAGCCTCAGGCCCTCCGTCCCAGAAAGGTATGAGGAGCCCAGGCATGCCTAGTCACATGAAGGTGGTGGAAAAACATGCAGTAGCCCATGTTTTAATGTTTTAAACAAATAACCTTTTATTCCTTTATAATCCGTTTTAACAGGCTTAGTTTTCCGCAAAGTAAAGGCATACAGTATGTGTAACAAATTAAGATTTTGTTTTTATCTACAGTCTTTCCTATTCTGCTTGTTTTTAACGGGGAATCTGACTGCAGCCTAATGATAGTATTAAAATTCACTTCAATGTAATGTTTTAAAGATTAATGCACATTTCACAGCACCTACACCACTTTAGATTTTTGTGATATCTGGGGTTGACTTAAAACCCAACTTCCTGCACCTGTGCAACACCAAGTGCCTTTGTATGGCTGCAATGTATGGCTGTATGGCTTGTTTTTTGTATGATGCCTTTTACTGGTACATCACATCCCTGTACTTGTACAGCACCTGACACCTTCTTGCATGACTTACCTTGGACATCGTCAGAAACTTGTCCTTGTACAACCTCAGACACCTTATTGTACTTGAACCCTTGAATCTAGTGTGGCATATTTTGCTTTAGTTTTTGAGTGTGGCCCTTTCTTTGAACACTATGAAAGAGTGCACCTTTGTAATCAGGCCCTTCAAAGAGATTTAGAAGTCGGTAATGCTATCATTTGGCCACTGTTTTATTTTTAACTTTTTATTTAAATGTGTCTAAAATCTTTCACTTCTGCATTGTCCGGCCAAACTGCCTTTCACAGCAGCTATCACAAGGTCCCTGCACAAGCATCACATGAGCCCAAAATGATCTAAGCACTTCAGAGGGTGAAGGGCTTTTTCTGTCCAAAGCCTCAAATTTTTTTTTAATGATGATGATTATGGTAGTGAAAATTATAATAATCATCATGAGTGTCATAATGTCATCATTCTTATTTATGATGTGAATTTCATACTTCACATGCACTCAAAGCACTGACTTGCATTTCTTGCAGATGTCACTGAATTCCGTAAGCTCTTCCTTTATAGTCATAGCACTTGCCCGGCAGTTGAATCCCACTGCAGCTGAAGTAAGATGTGCATATGAGTACCACTAAGCTCTTGAATCGTTACTGAAGCCTGCACCGTTATTCCACTCGGGCAGATGTGACGTTTTGTGTGTGGAAAATGGCTGCATTTGCCTGTCCCACACTCTGAGAATGTAAAATGGAGGAAAATTCTGTGTTTTATACCGTTGAACAGATTTTTACAAGATTGCTTCCTGCCAAGTGCACAGACCCACGCATACACACATTCTTACATATATGCGCTGGCACATCCACACATGAGAACACACGCACCCTCACACATACACGCATCACATACTGGAAGTCACAGTTGCACTGGTGTGGGCGAGCCGTGCTGAGCCTTTAAGCTGTTCCGCTGCATCTGATCTCTGTCAGTGGAGACCTCTCCCGGCACTTCAAGCACGGACACACACATACACACAGGCCCTCGACGACCCAGTGGCTCAGCCACACGCACGTCACAAAGCCGCTCGCGGGGCCATTGTGGTGCAGCTGCGTCATCTCTTCCCAGCACACAGTGACTGAGGCTGCCTGACCCCCACAGGTCAGAACTCACTCACAGCCTTTCATAAACTATCTGGAGCCTTTAAATACATTATGATTGTGCCGCAAAAGGCAGTGTTGTCAGTATGTACAGTGTTTGGACGGCCCTGCTAAAAGTGGGAATAAAATAGAACAGAAAGCATGCGGTAGGTTTACAGGGTAAATTGAACTGAACATTACAGTGGAGTGGATGGAAGGGGTGGGTGGGGTCACAGTGAAGCCACAGGTAGCAGGCTGTCTGTGATGTACTTGCATGGGCAGTCGGGTGGAACCACCCAGAATGAGACAAGTGCCTGCTTCGTTTACGCCTACTTTCAGTTATCCGTCGTTATAGAAGGGCTTGTTGGTGCGGTTGTGGAAAGAGGAGGATTAAGGTAGAAGGAGGAGGATTAAGGTCCACTTCTGTGCTCCTGGTCAGTTTAAAAAGGCAGCTACAATCGCAATATCCCTGGTAATTTTTTTTCCCCCCTTTATTCTGCAGAGGAGGTTTGCAGTGTGGTTGAGCTGAGCAAGACTTTGAATGTTTCTGTGCTTGTGCAGCCATACTAATTGTGCCTCTCTGTTTGAAACAAAGACTAGTAAGGCACCACAGGTCCTGAAGCCTCTCCCCCTCCTTTTTTACACTCCTTGTCTGAAATCACCATAAATGAACCATTCGGAAATCACAACACAGTTATAATTGTCCAATAAATGCAACACTCCATAGTCCCAGTTTGCCATTCAGATTTGTACCAGGTGCTAATCTGGGCAACATATATGAACAGTGAATCTAAGTTTTCATGATGCAATAACAGCCTGTTCCTAATCCCATCAGATTTATTGCGTCTCACAGAAACATTTAAAAAGCTTTCATGTTCCACTCCTCAATTACACGCGTGATGTATCATCATCTTCCAGTAGCAGCTGGTGTTTTCTCTGACTGTAATAACAGCAGGATGTGCTGCTAGCCTCTGTGAGAAAACATGCTACTTGGAGCCTGTAAAATATACCTGTGATTAGGACTGAGCTGAGGGGCTGTGGGTGGTCAGGTCACATGATCAATACCGCAATCCTTGCAGTAGGACAGGGATCAAATTGCCCAATTTGACTTTTGCGTGAGCAGTGGTCATGTTAATGCAAGATTCTGTGTTTTTACACAGAAAAAAATCCTTTTTTTTTTCCCAAAGATTTCAATGGGCGATGACCCAGACTTGAACCACAGCAAAGTAATTACTTCTGTTTTTATTTTTATGTCTTTCGGTGTCTGACATTTGTGTTGATTGATCATAATATTTACTCCGCTGTTGGTAGCTGAAGTTAAAACACTAATCGTTTTCAAAAAATCTAAACCTTATTTGTAGCTTATTTCATCCTGCTAGTCAAGTGATTTCATTTCACTTTTACAATCATGCAGTACAATGACGTACATTTATTGTGGTGTTGTTGGGAGTTGCCAGATTATGATAGTAGATCCTCCCCCTCGCCATAAAATGCCTCACCTTAACATAGTAGTACTGTTTAACAGCTTACTATTGTGTCATTAGAATGACCTCTGAACCCTTGAATTGAATAGGGGTGCTGTTTAAGCACAGTAACATTTAGCCCTATTGCATAATTTATGTTGTAGTGACAGAAATATTATTGTAAGCACTGAACACTGTCAGCCTGTGTACATCATTACCATGGAAATATGTCCATATCTTTTTTTTTTTTTTTTTACACAATTCAACATGGAATTCAACATGCTGGCATCACAGAAAGAAAATGGTTCCTTTCTTGGCATCATGTAGGCCTACCATACATTATTCCAGTGGTTCCCGAACTTTTTTAGCTAAAGTTAAGTTTTAGCCTTCTATTGTTTGCCATATTCCAGAATTACGCAACATTGATATAATTCA
This sequence comes from Anguilla rostrata, assembly GCF_018555375.3. NCBI lineage: Eukaryota > Metazoa > Chordata > Actinopteri > Anguilliformes > Anguillidae > Anguilla > Anguilla rostrata. The sequence continues at coordinate 18,168,945 of NC_057947.1, forward strand.
ATCAGTGCGAGGGTCTCCTAATTTCAAAGATGAGATGGTAGGGCTAAGTGTATAGTTGTGATTGAAAGGAGCACTTTTCTTGAACAAAAGACGTTCAGAAAGAGTTGTCCTTCATTCGACTGCTCCATTTAACTTGTGTAATTTCTTGATAACTTGAACCAGCATGCCTGCTCAGTAATCTATGCTGAATGTAGCCCAATTTGACCAGGGCTTTAGTCAGTTTAAGACATTGTCATGGTTAAGATGGGTCCTACTTTCAAGGTCATATTAAATTTATAGTATTTTTCTTTTCATTTACTGGCTGCCAAGTAATGTGGCTCTGACATGTGCCAATCTGAGAAACCAGCTAAAACCATCTAAACACCACTTTAAGCAGATGGGTCGCTGAGCATAGCATGTTGGCATGGTGGTGTTTGTACTTTTTGAGGTCCCCTCCATTTTAAAGAAGTTTGTTTTGAATGTTATGGTTAAAATATGTGAACTAAATCTAAGTTAGGAGAGTGCCCATTTTAAACAAAAAATGGTACACATTTTCCAGTCTTAGTGGTCCTTTATTTCATATGACAATTTCACACTTCCTGTCTGATCAAAGCACTTCCAGTTTTGTAGCTTGTGGTCCAATGTAAGTGTTCTGATGTAGAGAACCTGTTGCTCTAAGGTTAGAAGGATGCAGCCATCTCAAGTGGCTTCAATGCAATTTTTAAAAATTTATGTTAACCCTAGCTTGTATCATAATTGGCAGAAGTGGAGTTTGACTGATTGATGACTAATTTTTTATCAGAGTTAATATGAAAAAGTTGGTATCATTAAGTAATTGTTATGAGTGCCATATGTACTGTATTAAAAATTTCGCTGAAAGCTTTGCTACTGATGTGTACTAATGTGCCTTCCTAATGCACAATCAATGCAATATTTTTAAAAACTGTATTTACTTGATTTGAACACTGAATTAAAAGCATGCTTGGAAATGCAGCTGGTTGTGATTATCTTTATTGCTTGTATTGGACCTTTATTGGGCTATCAGCCTGAAGGGGGAAGTGCTGGGTCAATTCTGCTTATTTTAGCAGAACACCACCTCCCACCATGACTCAGTTTCAGTCTTACAAAGTTCATAAGCAACTTACAGTCCCCTTTCCCCCACATCTTGCATCCTGTTTTTAATTCCATTGTTTGCTGCAACAATTCTGTATGAGCCACATGAGAATAACACCAGTGTGGAACTTGGTGGCCGATGAGTCAACCCGACCCCCAACCCCCCAGTCACGTGGTTACCCCGCCTGTACAGGTCTGCGATATTAACCAATCAGATTTTGGCATCAGGGTGTGCTTTTTTTCCGGAATCCCAGAGTCACGTGACCGTAGCGCCAGGGGCAAAGGGGAAAGGCGGAGGAAGTGGCGTGCGTCCAGGGGGGGGGGAGGTTACTACTTGCTTCTTTTGGAGCACTGTATGGTATTCTTATGTTCTGGTGTTGAGTCATTGTCACAGTACAGACTATGAAGGCCCTGTTTTGGGGTAGACTTGTGTGTGTTGATCCCAGTGTGCTTTGCTCCAGTGTGTGTTCTTTACTGTATGGAGTGAGGTAGCTTCAGTGTGTTTTTCAGTATTAGTGATACTTTGGGGTGGTTAACCCAACCAACTCTTAAGTCATGGTTTAACCCTTAGTGCCATAGTTGTTATCTATGCTTTCCCTCGTTGGGAGTTGCATGCTGTGCTGGTCTCCTCACCGCTGTGTTGGTGTTGGCAGGTGAACTTCACAGAGGACGGTTTGAGGCCAGAGGAGGGTGACAGGATGGACACTGCCAGCAGGACCAAGGCCGCCCGGAAACCGCTGACAACCTTTAAGGGGTCCTTACTGAACATCAGGTACTCGCACACATACTCAGAAACTCGTACATTAATACGAGTGAATCTTTAATCCATAATCGGGGAATTTTCTCCTGGAATGTCCAAAAGTGAGCAGGGCATGGAAAAAATTGATCATTTGAATAATATTGTCGCACAGTGCCACAAGATGACTAAGTAAACCGAGTAATGAATCTACAATAAATCATGTTTATGACACATAGGCGAGGTCAGAACACTTATTTTGTCATCTTCCAGACAATACTTGAACTTCATGTAACCTTGCCATTGCTAAGGGGCTGAGTACTTGCGCAAGTGAGAATCTTCTCATTTATTTTTCTCAAGTAGAAAATGTACAGAACAGTTTTTAGAGGGGAATCTTGTAGCAGATATACACCTTTTGAGAAAAAGTTATATTTTCACAATGGCAAGTTCAGATGGCTTAGAAAAGTGATTCTGAAGAGAATCCTCTGTATACTTTGATGCATTATTCTTTCGGTTAATGGTTTAATGATTTTTCCTCCTCAGAAATCAATAATATGAGAAAATTATTCATTCTAATCCATTAGACGAAAAAACACTCAAACCACTCTCTCCCACCTTCTTTAAATAATTTGATGCATTGTAGAAGCAACAGTGCTAGTCATGTGGAATATTATTTAAAATTACAGACTAAATGTTGCAGGTAGAGTCAATTATAAGGAAGGTGTTCTCAAGAGGGCTTTTGTAATTGGGTTAAGAAACAGTACCCATGGTGTTTCTTGGTTCAGCCCACATGAATTAACAAAAGGTGGTTGTCACCTAAGGTAGAGAGAGGCATAAATATTCAGCTTTATCCAGGACTTTTAGTTTGAGCTTGTTTATGTGAGTAACTAAATCACTGAGTTATTCCTAAGACCCCTTGAGTTGAATACCAAGTGAGTGGTTTTCATCGGTTCAATGGATTAATTTTGGGACTTGAAATAACTATGATTTAGTTTGAATTTGAACAGCTCATTTCAAAGTATTCCAGTCTATATGGATTAAGGTACAATTTTACCTGGGGCTCAGTATTGATGTATGATTCCTTGATGTATTGATGTAGCATTTATTGCTCTCTTTTTTGAATACCCCAAGCTTTGGCAATCAGTTTCTGCTGGCATGGTTTTCACTAATTGGGGGTGAGATGGGGCCAGCTCTAAAGTTCACCTGCTATGACTGTACCTGTAAGGTTTTTATTGCTCTTATTGAACATGGAGCAGATGCAGGGGGTGGAGTTATCTCCTGAAGGCATAAACAAACATGTTTGCCTCAGCAACCAGATCGGTTTTTACCAAATAAATCATTGTTACATTATCTTATGTTTGCTGGCGTACACTTAAAAGCTGGAGGCACATAGCTCGGCTGATTTCCTGAGTAGATGAAGGTTTTTATGCATTGTGTACCCAATCGATCTGCTTACTCAGAGCCTTAGTGGTTGGGTTCATAGTTCTTTCTGCGTCTTATTTTGTAAACTTTAAGGTCAGCTGATGATTTTGCTGCAGATGACCTGAAAATACTGCATTCAGCCAAATCAGTGTCAGCCGTGTCACTTTGCTTGTAATGTACTTATGAAAATATGCCACTGTTATTTCACAATATTTTATTTTGAGTGGATTATGGCATTTCTTAAATCCCTTTGTCCAATAAAAATCATAAGAGTGTGGGTGCACCCGAGAAAGCAGGATGGAGTCAATAGCTGTAATTCAAATCTTTCCTTCTGATGGGAATACCAGCAGAATTACCATGGTATGGGTGTCCTGTGCAGTACAATGCATGTCCCTTGTTTTCTCATTATGAATAAATACCTTAAAACATAAGCCAATACATGTTCCAGTGGAAAGAAACAGCTATCCAGACAGTGATTAATTTCTGAAAGCTGCACTGTTATATCAATCTGTAAATTCACAGTCCTAATCTGTGGAAGGTTTATGAGTGGGCGCTCGAGCGCCTGGTTCACGGATTAAACCCAGCAGAGAAGAATCTTAATCCCAGGGCTGTTCTGAGAATTTCAAAGAGCTACAAGTTACATCATGTGAAGCGTTTACTGATTCCAAATTAGCGCATTAAAGTAATACCCTAAACCAGGGTCGTACATACTGTTTCAGGAGGGAATTGGGGGGTGGGGGGGTGGGGGATGTCTGAGAGTCTCCACCAAATCTTCAGAGGCTTGACCGGGTCTCCAGCTTTGACAGATTTTATTTTATGTAAAACAGTAGCAGCTTTCACTAAAACCCTGGATGTGTCATATTTTCTGTATGTGAAACGAATGAATTTAAATATTTTTGTGGCACCAGTAACCTCATGGACAGCCCTACGACTTAGCCATTCTGATTACAGAAACGTGACTCGGTTCTCATTGTGTTCAGCGATGGATAGCAGTACTGGTTCCCTGTCAAGAATATTCATAATTTATCTTAAGGATGTTTATAGGCTAGCATCTTGACAGCGACGTACACACATTTAGGTAAATAAACTGATTTATCCCTTGATTTATTCTTTCCCATTGGTTCTGTAATGTTACAGAAAAATAATCCATTTAGCTAAGTATGCTACGAACGTTATACATGATCAGTGATAATAAACAATGTTTCAGATTTTCATCCGTTGATACGTACATTAAGTGTGTTTAATATTATGTACAAATCTGTGGAAAAATTACAGATGATCCATCATCCATCAATTTATGAGCCCCGTAGAAAATGAGCTTCTTCTGTGTGTGGCCATCCCGCTACTGTTGAACATAAGGTTCCGTTTTGGTCGCTGGTGATGTTGATTTAATTCGGCTGGACGTGACTATGAGTAGGACTGCTATCTTCACTGTGGATTGTTAAAAGTGAAGAACAAATGTTAAATTTATTGAAATATATCTTAGCATTCAAGGCCAAAGACCAAATTACTTGTTCATTCTACCAGCCATTTGTGCGTGCTAGCTTTTCAGACTTGGTGAATGCTTAACAATGTTTGTGATGTAGTGAAAAAAGGTTGTTCTAAAACATGGGCTAACATTAGTTAACCACCACGTTGTTGAATGCACGTCTGTCATACGGCAGTGAAAGGTAACAACATCTGATTGATCTCTCCACAGTCCAGCAGAGGAGCTTTGCTTTGGGTCTAAAGAGACTGAGAAGAAATGTCTGATCATCCTCAACAACGTGACCAAAAACCAAGTGGCCTTCAAGGTGCGTTTGAGCCTGTGGCAGTACATTCCATTACTTAAACATTGTTTTCAGTAAATAATCTGATTTACTTACACAGGTTTGGGACTTCAGCTCGGTGGTCTAACAGGGTTCCCACTCTTTTGATTGTGATCACAGACGGGGGTTGGATGGGTGGGAGGGATTGCTATTGCAAAAGGCACCTTTGGTTTTGGCCTATAACATTACACAAAAAATATTTTCCAGGTCAGTTAATTGTTTTGCATGACATTTAGGCAATTCTCTCATCTTCCATGACTTTACTTTGACTGGAAAACTGCATTAAAAAGTTTCAGGTTTTCTGGGACGTGTAGGAACCGTCTGATCTTATCCTGTGTTGAGCAGAGCGGGCTGCATGGGCCGTGATTTATAACCCAGAGCAGACCTACCCCTGTAACATGAACACAGGTCACTTCTATAAACGCTACAGCTGGCCTGCTGTGATGTGCACACTTAGGTGCTCTCCCTCCTGTCAGTGCGGTACTGTACACGGTGTCCAGCATATAAAGTGCCTTTGTCTCGGCAGGTCCGTACAACAGCGCCAGAGAAGTACCGGGTCAAGCCCAGTAACACCAGCTGTGAGCCAGGAGCCTTCGTGGACATCATAGTATCCCTGCACGGAGGTATGTTGAACAGCCGAGCAGCACTCTTCTCCACTTGCACTGCGATTCTGCCTAGTCTGTCAACTTATGAAAGTGCTTGCAGTGCCTAAATCACACCATCACTTAAATCCCGGCCATTCAGGGCTGATAGAACAGGAGTAGACAAGTCCCTTGCGGGTATTTCAGTAGCCCATCATCTATTCGTCTCAATCTCCAAAACACTCAGCATTATCTAGTCTTAGCTCTAATCATTTGAGAATGTGCCTTGGATGTTGCTGACTCTTTATATGATAAGGTGATAAGAAATCTGAAATGTCAGTTGTTTCTTCAGAAATGCCAAATGTGATTTGGAGGACTTTGTTTGAGAGTTTTTTCTACTTCCCTTTTTCTAAATTCACTAAAGCCTTGGGACCTGAATTTTTTTTTTTGTTGAGAGATTCTTTTGATCATATAAACCTCATGCTCACATAACCACATAAACTGATTCTGGATTGTAATCATAATTCTACTATTCTGGTACTGGTACTGTTTGGTATCTATTAGGCATGTCTCTGTAGGACTGCATTTTGATTTGTTCTCCAGTAATAGAGCTCTTGCTCTGCTTCTGCTCTGGTTGGTTCTGACCCGGCCTGTTTCACTGGATTCCTCAGGTTTCCAGTCCTCTCCTCAGGATCGGTTCCTGGTCATGGCTGCAGAGATGGAGAACAACGCTGGGACGAGTTCTCCAGAACTTGCACAGTTCTGGAAGGATGTCCCAAAATCAAAAGTGATGGAGCACAGGTAAAATATAACATCCTACAGAAAAAAGCAGTTTTCCCCTCCTTCTGTTTGCTCCTCCCACTTTGATGACATCTGTGTGTATCTTCTGCCCTTAGGCTACGGTGTCACGTTCTGGAGAGCAGTCCCATCCCTAGCCCTATGACGGACAGCCCCCTTGCTTCTGGGACCAGCAAACACCAGGACCTGCAGACTATGGTGAGTACTGCCCACACACCCAACAGGGGGTACGTTTCCTGTTCCTCAGCTGCTTGCTTAAAGTGACCTAGAGAGTTCACAATGCCACAAGTTTTTGCAACTTGAGGAAATAATTTGCCTTTCCATTTCCCTCGGGTTCCTTTATGTTTGAAAGTGCTTGGATTTTACAGAGTGCTTGAAGGTCATCAGTTTTCTTATGCATTATGCATTTTATGAAACCCTCCTTTTTCTGTAGCTATGCGTGTGCTTCACAAAGTAAACCCAGACTGTTTTGAAAGTCAGTGACGTAAACACTGTGAGTGTTGCTGCGTTAGAGACGCTGGTCTTGGGAAGAGCGGCAGCCTCAGAGTCTTTCTCCTCTTCAGCTCCTGCGGGTGATGGCCAGCACTTCCCGGCTGGAGCAGCGGCTGGACCGGTGCTTGTGGATCCAGAAGGTTCTGACTCTCCTGGTGTCCTTCCTGATGGCGTTCAGCTTCTGCACCCTTTACCTCGTGTACACTGGAGGCAGCCCTTCGGGTCCGGGCCCCGCACCTGACTCCGCCCCTGGCCCAGCCCCACCTGCTTCCTAAACATTAAACAGTTGGAGCCCCAGCGAGCAAGGATACCCCAGTGCGTGACACGGAGACCAAACGAGGGCAGCCGGTCCCCTCTGGTTTCTGCTTGGAGCAGAGCTTGTGACAAAGCACACCGTCTCATTGGAGAGTAGCCAATGATCATTCAGCAGGAGGCCGATGTCCCACAGCGAGATTGGCTCTCCTTCCTGATGTGAAGGGTCAAGCGTGAGTTTTCTGACACTCAGGACTTTCCAAGAACTCAATAACACATCTTATTTTATAGTGGTCATCAAGAAATTAATGATGCCCTTATTTATTGTAAAGGTAATTAGTGCTTAATTGTAATTTAGAGAATTGTAATTATGTACCATATTTCTTTTAAGTGTAAACAATAAAAATGCACATTTGGTTTAATTTTGTTTTTTTACAGCACCAATTTTAACATCATGTCTGGACTTGCTTTCTCAAGTAAAACAAATGTGTTTAGTGGAAATTGGTGCTTGGGCCAGTCCTGATCATAACAGTGGGACGAGGTACTTCATGTTAATTTTATGATTCTGCATTGCACTCTAAGCAAATCTATACATAATATATCCTATAATGGAAAATATTTTTACATGTAGAGTTGTACAGAAACTACAGCAATGTACGTGTTGTTTCAATAATTTTATTTAGGTAATTATGCATTAATACAGTCACAGAGTAATTGCTCTGTCAGCAGTTTGCTTCATTATGAGGAAGAGAGCCTGAATTGTGTATCTGTGTCACAAGCTTAGTTTTGAGTGTAAGTGGATACCATAAATCAACAGCTTTCGTTTTAAAGAAAAAGAAAATGTATTTGCCAATTTTCTTATACTCCCTCAATCACTGTTTCCTTCAAAATAACTTTGCTGTAATAATTACGGGTCCAAAAATGAACAAGCATTTGGCAGTGTAGCGATCATCTAGCATAAAGTCATTATGCTGCTTGTCAGTTCATACACTCTGGCAGCCCAAATGCATGTGAAAAGGGGAAGTTAATAATCCCATTTCATAGAAAGGTCTGACGGGTCTGAGTCAGAAGGCCATGCTCCCCCCCCCCCCACAGAGTGGAGGTGTTACCTCTCAAAGCAGGCGGCAGCCTGAAGAATGACAATCGCTCATCACGCTAATCGCATCCCTCTGCATAAATAAATGCTGAATTTAATATGAGTGTTTACCGCCTGCAGTTCGTATGGCACGCGTTCTCATTATGCAATGATGAGGACTCCATTTCCTCAGAACATTTTAAAGACCTGGTGTCTCGAGTGGAACAGATTAGGAGGAGGTTTTTATTACAGAACCTTACCTCCCTCATCCCATGATAATTCTATATCACAGCATTATATAAGCCTTGTGAGTTGTACTTCATTGATCTCCAAGGGAACGTTTTTGTGCTACTTGCTTATTAGGTGGCTGTATATCTTACTTCTTTATTAGATGTCTTGTTAAAAGGGTAAAACAAATGGTAATATATTGGTTTAATTTTTTTTAAACAAGCGGAATATTTTCATCTATATTTGTGTACTGTAAATATTGTAACACAGCTGAAGTTCCTTGCTACATTACAGTGTTTCCGATTCAGCCTTGCTAATGTAGCCAATCATTTTTAATAATAATGTATTTTATTGCCAATATATGAAACCAAAACTGTGAGCGGGTCACTGCTGTTTTGCCCTTAAGCAGTGTGTCTAATCCATGATGCTTCAGGTGGAATAGCCAGGTGCATAAAGGGATATAGATGCTAGTATCACTATTTTTTTTAAAGCTGTGCAAATTTCTTTGGTTAAGGAGGTCTGCTAAACATCATTTAATTATTTACTGCTAAGCATCATTTAATGCAGCATAAATGTTGCTGTGCACTGGCTCAAACTGTTGCATGGGTGGATGATTATGAACTCCTGACTGGCAGAAAATGAGTATGAACAGTAGATCTCTGAGTAACCATGGTGTACACATGAATAAGCCAAAACCATGATGCTGCACTGGCAGACAATAATAAAAGAGAATACCTGTAACACTGCTTATTTTTGAGGAAAAAACTAATGGATTAATCCAAACTGACGACTTCTGTGAAACAACTCATTACAGAAACACAAACCTGCCCGTTTCTGCCCAGGGGCTAATCTAACTGACTTTTTAACTCAAGCTGCCAGCAAACAGAATTCTTGAAAAAAGGAAAAAAAAAAAAAAAAACTTGTTGGACTTCTAATGTCACAAGCTAGTGGCGATACAGATGAGATATATATTTGGCAACACTGCAACAGCTTGTGCAGTGCTGTAACCACTGTTTACACCTGTCTGAACTGAAATACGGTTTCAGTTATACCTTTCTGTAATACCTTTGTTAGAAAATAAAACTTGGAGTCTTACCCTTAGTGTTTTAAATGTATATATTTTAATACAGCCAATGGACTAGTGGGTCTTCTTCCCTAGCAGAGAATAGAAAGGGCCTACACTACAGAAACGGTATAAACTCTGTCTTCCCCTCTCTGTAATTGGGGGAAACAGCTTGCCTGTTGTCCTGATGCGACTGCCATTTGCATTTAACAAAACCTTAAAGTGATTTCTACCGAAACTGGCAGTCTGACCTGTCACAGAGGATTGGGTCTGAGTAAACATCCAATGTGCAGTCAGGACACATCTGCTGTGGGGTTCAGCCTGGCATTCTCTCTGTGGTCTGGGGGCCATGACTTTGGGACCCCAGTTCCATGCTCCATAATGGAAGAGAGACTGGGAATGTAAAACAAGGCGATGGATACGACTTCGGAAAACTTCTTTCCTTGCTCACTCCGGGGAAATCTGCGGGAGATTGGCATCTCCAATTGCTCAGTCGATTTGTTTTAATTACCCGAGCGCATGCAACCAAAAATATCAAGGCAATTACTGCTGTGGCAGAGGAGGCGAGACCGCTAAAGAGACACAGCAGGAAGGCTACAAATCGCTAACGAGATCCAACTGCAGAGCAATCGAGCCAGGTGACGCTCAAGAAAACAACGCGCTTGCTCAGATCCCAAGCTATTTCTCAGTTTTGACTTCTTGCTTTGTGCGTAGTGCTACAGCCTGTCTTCAAGATTTTACTAATGGGTGTTGCGATTATACAAACTTTTGATTTAACCCACCACAGAAAGTACTGTAGTGATCACTGCTGGTTTTCATAAATCCATTGTACTGGCCAGTTATATACATCACAGTTTTTGTTGGGGGTTGTTGGTTTATGTAACACCATATAATGTCCAGTCATATTCATAGGCCTTTCCCGGTCAGTTGTGGAGAGTTCAGGCTAACATCTGTACATGCTGAGGCAGAGGAAGCCCTGCCTGCTGATACCCTCCCTGTGTGGGAAATGGCCGAAATGCACTGGCATGGTCAGGATTGCGTTTCTGACCAGGGACACATTTTCTGACCATGGGGCACATTGGTGCACCAAGAACCAGTGCTTTACCTGGGCACGTTGCCCAGAAGTTCATCTTTTTTATTGTTAGTACAGTGAAGTCGATCTTGAATTCGGTCCTTAATTCTGAGATCAGGAAGTAATCCACAGCGCTGATTCAGCATCAAACACCAGCAACTGGAGAAAGAAGTCGAGGTGAAAAAGCACAATGTGACTGACTGGCCACCTCTGTGTGAAGCAACAATGTTCCACTGCAGGTCACGCATTTGGGCGAAGAGATCGATGGGGAGTTAAGTGTTCCAGATAACAACTGCCTGCCCCCCCCCTCCCCCGCCTCCGGGTGAACCGGTGGAGCCGCGTCTCAGGTAAGCTGGGCTTGAAGTGCGGTCGTGCTCCTCTGCAAGCGGTGCTCTCTGTCTCTGATAATGAGTCTGTTTCAGAGGGGTCACGGGCTGGAATTAAAGGGCTGTGCAGGGTTGATGCTTCGTTGGACAGAGTGGCTCTGGATCGAAACTGTTGTAGGCACAGGCCCACAGAAACTGCCCTCTCGACCCACCACCACCCCAACCGTGCACTCTGTTTACACACCAACTGTCCCACTACATCACCCTGTCCTCTTACCTCAACAGTAAGGGCAGCCATGCTGCTCTTACCGGAATTTAATTTTCCCAGCATTTTCTTTTTCAAATTCAACAGCTTCTAAAAACGTATATTTGTCTTGCATATACTAAATATGTGTATGTACGCCTTTATTTAAAAATAAATAAATAATTGACATAGTGTATGAATGTGTAAGCACAGGTAGCAGATGGAGTACGTAAATATTCAAGGATCATACATTCACATTTTTTTATGATCCTAAATACTCTGTGGACATGAATTCATGTTAACATGAAAGAGGTTTAAAGGTTAAATTGAACTTGAATCTGCTTGGATGGCAATCTGCTTAATAAGCAAGTTTGTGATCTGTGACCCACTACAATGCTCAAAACAGAACACGTGTCTGAGAATTAAAAGGAAATCAGACCCCAGAGTCCCAGACACTGCTCGTTGGGGGGTGTAAGAGGGAATTCAGCTTGAACATATCCTAAATTTCCATGTCACAGATAAATAACTTAGGGGACAAGCTGATCAAGGTGGCCAGGACTAATTTTAAAAGGCAGACATACATTTCCCTTTGATGGGCCCAAACTTATTTCAGGGAGTTGATTTTCTTTAAATATTGTGTAATTAATGTGTTAATAGTGCGCCAGGCAGGGGATATTTTGGAGGAGGTGAAAAGGGCTTATTTCTGGATATGGGAAACAAACCTTCCCAAATCACTCACTCCTATCTGCACTTTGCCCCTGTGTTAGATTCTCTGGCCACATGTTATCTGTGTGGTTTTGCAACAAGGGTAGTGATTATTTCCTCATGAATTTGGCAGAGTCTAGTCTATTTCTTGAACATAATATTACCAGAAATAAAATTATAGGGATAAGATGGCAGCAGTGTCACCTTGTTTTTTTATAAAACCGACAAAAGCTCAACCAATCATTAAGTGCATTGGCAACAACAATACTGGCAGATACCTTTTGGCTACTTTTTAGTAGTGTTGACTGTGGGCACTGGAAACACAGCAATGAGGACATTAAATTTCATTTCAAGGAGTGCCTTCAATGTCCTCTATTGCACTGTGCCTTATTCTCAACAAGAAAATGATTAATGGAAAAATATGCATTAGCCATTTGCAATGTGGCATCGACGATGGTAAACAGTATTTTTGCTTGGACTAGTATGTTGTGAAACGGAATTTGTACACCGGCTGGAACTAATTAAAATCTGCACTGTGAAAACAAATGCGACATTTAATATAAATGTAAATATGCATACTTTGCAATACATAGTTAAACTTAATTTAATGCCAGACACTTCAATTTGTATTTACCATGGCAAATTATGCAGAAGTACATGGTAGATTCATAAAATTCTTCTTTAGTAACATTGCAATGAAATGACGGGAAAAACCTTAAGGAATTCATTCATTACATGGTCATCTGTGTCTATCCTCCTTCACTTTGATCTTCCAATATAATCTCCTCTATTGTTAGAGAATGTTTTTTTTCGGACATGGTGAGAGGTCATAGTGTGACAGCCGCTTGTAGGAGTTCTCAGAATATAACTTGGTGCCTCTCCACTTGAGGCTTTTAAGATGGCTGTGATCTCCACCTATCGGGTCTGATGTCAACTGCGATCAGTGTCAGGCATGGGCAGACCTGACAGCCAGTTACAAGGGGCCGTTCAGGCACAGCTGTGAAAGAGGTTTCGCATACCGTCTCTAAGGATCCACACCACACCCGAGGGTTCCATCATGGCAGACATGACTGCAGGATTCATGCTAACACCATTTCAGGGAAATAGCCCATGAAAACTGACAGGATTTACAGATAGAAATAGAGGGTAAACAGAGAAGGAAACTCCTAGTGGCCAATCCTAAACTTCACCTTCTTCCCACCTCCCTTCTCTATCCTCTGTTTTCTTGGAAATCCAGGGTGTTCTGCCCTAGTTGTTCTCATAGCTGTGTCATGTGAATGAGCCATGTCCACATATGTTAGAGAGACAGGCTGAGCACTAAAGTACTTGCTTTACAGACAGTACTAAGATTTTAAACACACACACCACAAATTAAAAAAAACATTTAGTTGGAACAATCCAGATAATTCTTCAATTATAAACAGCCGTCTTCCCCTAAAAGTCAAGCACCCAATCTGCTCTACAAAAACAGCTCACATGCTCTGAGACCACCAACCAATGAGCAAAAAACTTTTTTTATGGTTCAACCTGTTAATAATGCAAAAAAAAAGTTATGAGTATCAAACTACTGAACTACATGTAACAGGTGCAGTACCTCATTTGACTGGTGTGTGTGTGTTATCTCGCAAGCCACTCAACCGCCCTCCACACAATCTACCAGTGGGTCCTGACCCAGTGTGGAAACCACTGCACAACGTGCCTGGCATCTTGTTTACCTAATAAAAAATATTGCTATCACACTGATGCTCTTCCTTGGCTAAGGGATGTTTCATGCCTTGAGAGCTAATCTCAAAATTTCTTGTCACCTATTTCTTTTAGATGGACTAAAGTTACTCCAATGAATGAGAAAAAGGACCTCATAAAAATGTTATCACTACTGATGATTCTCATCCCTGTTATGTATAGAGCATTTGTGTTCACAAATTCTTGTGATCTCGTTTAGTTTTACCTATACAATACAAATTGCAATTTCACGTGTGGTTGTGTGATTAAAATACATACTTGGTCTAGACCTGCAACACTGTTCGATAAATAAACAGATTTATGTTTTTGTTTTCCCTTGTTGTTCAAACAATGGATTGATTATGATTATAGATGTGGAAAATTAAAAAATGCAAATTAAGTATTGCTCATATTCTTTGGAAATTAGAGCGCGCGCACACAGTTTTAAATCCAGTCTGGATCTAGTCAGGAAAAGAGATACTGTCCTTCCCCCTTGTGTCTTTTCTGAGAATTACAGGTACCAGTCACACACACACACTGAGTCTTGCAGCTCAGCCTCCGACCTCGCTGGAAGGACCTCGATTTAACCGTCAAATGGCAGATCATGCCATGATGCATTTTACACGCGCACCTTTTCTTCTGATATTACAAGGCTCCTAGTGCAGGGTTATGCAGATCATAAAATAATTCTGCAAGCTCATTTCGCCAATGCGAAACCGGAGAAATATCTGTACCATTTTAATTAAGCAACTTTACAAGTTTTTCTGAAAACATTTTACAAAAAACTAGGCGTTTAACAAAAATCTGAAAGGGTGTTTTTTTTTTTTTGCAACTTCTCACACGCCAGTGTGGCACCAACAACAAGCTAAAATAACAAAACAAAAAAAAAAAAAAAACACAAGAAAATAAAACAGCGCGACCACTTCCCCGTTTGCCGCCCGTAGCTGGCCCGGTTTTCAACCGGCGCCAGCTCCTATAGCCTATATGCCTATGCTCCAACATCCCAACTGAGGATTACTTTCTTTTCCCTTTATTTCCTGGTTCGAACAGAGCTCCAAAATAAAACGGAACGAAATCTTAAACGCGCTTTCGGTATGAACTCCCAGTCTCGGCCCCGAACTGTGGAGAGCAGCATACCTTTAAGCACCTGGGCTGATTAGCCAACGCAACCCAGGTGCCTTTGCTCTCTCCACCAGCCGGCTAATGGAGAATGCCACAAAAACAAACAAAACAAAAAAATAGCAATAATTCGCAATGCTAGATTTAGCCAACATTTTAACCTAACCGGGAACATTACTAGCCTACCATTTTAACATGTCAGTTAAATGAAAATATTAGCTCACTCTTCTTCACAAACACCATTTGGCAAGTTGTGTAGGCTAATCACCAATTAAATTCCCTTCGTTTTCAAATGACTGCTTGGCTCCCTTGCCAATCCTGTTCGTCTGATTGATACAGAAGGTATTCTTTGAGCTCTGATGGTAAAAGTAGTGAGCTGATCTTGCAAAGTCTCGCTCCTCCCAACACTCTTCTCACAGTCAGGCGACACAGCTGGAGCAGGCAGGTCACTCCTGCTGGAAGGACAGCGGTGTGGTCTTAGAATGCTAACAACAGCAGATAAAAGATTGCTTAAATGTTACCACATGCATGGGCACCTACTGTCCTAGTCCTGTTTAAATGAGTAGTTCTGCCCTGCAAAGCTCACACTATTTTAAAATGTATTGATTTAAACATTATGCTAAATAATAATTATTGGAAATGACTTGCTTGGGCATGCTGACCGCGAACATATCTGTTTAGTGTGCATTTGGTATATGTCCAGCAAAACATGTTCCCTGGGATTTTGTTTCTAGCATAATTTGGCTGCACATAATAAATCTAAAGGAAACTATTGGAATTATTTATGGAACAGGCCAAGGGAGTCTTTAAATAAGCACTTTCTAGAAGAATAAGGGACTAAGGTTATGCAGCTGGAATGTAATGGGGATAATTCAGCTATGTTGGTATGCCTAGCTCCTAAATAGATATAAATTATATCCAATGCACCCATTAAGAACAGGTTTAAAATGTTCTTTTGACATTTGTTCATTAGATAAAAACACTCAGGAAAATGTATCTGCATTAACCAAGATGGTTACCTAGGACAGAGTGTTTAGCTTGGACTACCTTCTCTCTGGATGAGAAGGGTCTTTGTGGCACTGTTGGGTGGAGCAAGGTCTAGGGGGCGGTTTCCTGCCGTGTCCCTGGCATTGCCATTGGCACCATGGTCCAGGAGAGAGCTTACCAGCTCAGGACAGTCCTGCTGGGCCCCCAGGTGCAGTGGGGTGGTCCCACCCTTACCACTGTTCACACTGGCACCTAGAGGGGCAGAGTCCCACGGTCAGTCAGCTGTGTAAGGCCGCAGTAAACTCTGCAGGTCACAATGCAGCAATCATAACAACCCTGGAGATTTGTTCACTTGAAAACTAGATTTTCATTGGACAAATGAAATGGATTGATTTACATTTTTCTTATCAAAATAGTACATTTTGATTTGTCAGTGAATATCTTACAGTGTTAATGTTAATACCAAAGCCAATAAAGTAAAGTTTGGACAGACAGACATACAGAAATATGTCAGCCCAAAATAAATATATAAATAACCAAGCTTGTCATACCAAACTGAAGCAGTTTCTTCACCGTGCTCAGACACTGATTAATACATGCAGTGTAAAGGGGTGTGCCCAAATATTCAGAGTAGCAGTCAACACCTGCCCCCTGCTGGACCAGGGCCTCCAAACAATCTACATGACCTGGAAACAAAGAGATATGCAAAGATTTGGTCACTGTTTCAAGGGATTTGCAATGTGATTGGACTGTATCAGGATGCCTGTTAAATTGCAATTCCCCACATCCTGCTCTGTATGCCCCTCTCCCTTTGTGTGGTCTGCACAAATCTTTCTCAATGTCATGCTCTCTCTATCCCACATCATCCCCCTTCCTCTGCTGCTTTATTCCTCAGATATAAACATTTTGCAAAGATGCAAAACATCTAGTACAATGGTTAAAAACTTTTTGAATTTTAGGTTGCAATCAAGTTTTATTTAATATGATAGTAAATTAATATCAATGTAACTATAAATATTTTTTTTTAAACATGGAAAATAATAATATCTGTACGACCTGAATTCCTTATGGTATAGGTAGACTTGTGACAGTTGTTATTATGACAGGACTGGGACTTCACATTGATGCCCTGGGGGGCCTTGTTACCAGTCCTGAACACTGCTGACTCTGTGCTGCAACCGCTGACCTTCAGCAGCAGCTTGGTGGATGGGGGAAGTGGAATCTGTGGGCCCGTGGGGTGTGGCTCCATGCTGGAGGAGGAGTCTGACACAGGAGAGGTGGCCCCTGGCACAGGCGTCTGACAGGGGAGTGTCCCGATCTACAGTGGTTGTGTTCACCTGGTGCCGTACACAGCAAATCAGTCTTACAGGCAAAATTCCCAATATTACATTCTTAAAATTACACCAAGAACAACACAAAACATTACAAGAGAGGGTAGCATTTCATGGCTCCGAGTTGTTTTTAAAAAGCTGAAGAAAATACATATTCTATACAGCATTTCTCTGGTGTGCTATCATATCTAAGGGTAATTGCAATACCCCTGACATAGCTGAACTCACTTCATCAACCTGTAAACTGAAGGGAGACAGAGGCTTACACTGTAGCTAACAAAGAATCAGCAGCAAATGCAGAAACGCAGCACAGAAACACAGCTCAGCTGCTCACATTTGCTCCACGGTCTATCAGAAGCTTAGCACAGGCTGTGTGTCCCTGCAGGCAGGCCACGTGGAGAGGAGACACTCTGTCCAGAGAAACCAGATTGATACTGGTGCCCTGGGAGTGAAGGGCAGTTAAAATGGGTTATTAAGCAGCCTTATTGCTAGGGCCACAGATAAGATCGGGTATTCTCCCACAGCTGTAGAGAAATCATCACAAGCTCTTCCATCACAATGCAAAATGTTCTCCATTTCCTATATATAAATGTCATGTGGATATAAGACTACAATAATACAGTATACAACAACAACAACAATAATAATAATAATAATAAGTATTAGTATCATGTACTATTACAGCTACTGCTGCTATTACTACAGATTCATTGGAAAAACAGCGAACCAGTAACAAAAAAATGAGTGTAAATACAGGAGTATAAAAATATCTAATCAGTGATGTCACAAAGCAACCAAATTGAGAACTCTACCTGATCAATGAGAGTGCATACAGAGAGAAGCCGTCCATGGTAGGCAGCATCATGCAACGGTGACCAATCAGATTCAATATCTGTTACACAAAAAAAAAACACAAGACACTGGATATCTGAGAAAGTTGAACATGTGCATTCCATTGCGTACCAAAGCTGCCACGGCCAATGAAACGGAACAGAGATAGCAAAACAGGTCAAAGCAAATATTGTTAAAGATTCACATAATCACACTCACCACTCATCAGGGGGTTGGAAAAATACACAACAGACTCTGCTTGACTGCTGGGAATCTTCTCCCCATTTTCATCCCCTCTCTGCGAGTCCATTCTAGTTTGTCTTGTCTGTAAACTGATCCTTTTGTCTTTGTTTTTATGTAATGCATATCAGCGCTGTCACCTTCCTTTCAAAGTGATCTTTCCTGTTCTGCTGGGCCTGTGTTTGCATGCGCAGAATGTTCACTGCTCACAGGTATAATGACACGTGAAAAATGTACGGCAGCCTCTTTCAGGGGAGAAGGGAGGAGCATGCTTTATGCACCCCGTCACATGACCTACACTGAACATACACGTGCAACATGGTGTCATTCCACTGAAATAGATCATTTCTGCGCTCAGGGTAGATGTTGTCTGTAAGCATTGACATGGGACCAGCTAATGACACCAAAATCCTCACCTTAATCATTAGAAAGAAAAAACAAAACTGACTTCATGCGAGCAGTCACAGGCAGCTTCCACCTAAACCCATTTCTGTGAGCTGGGGTGATGGCTTCCCCTGCTATCATCATATTTTGAAATACATGATTAGACAAACCTGTGAAGAGAGATAAACAGGGACATTGGACTCATTTACAACTTCAAATATCGCCGCTTTCTTCTGGCACATTCCTCTTTAATTCCCCATTCTTAGCATTTTTGTCTCCATTACTCCATTACTCACATACATAACCCATATTCAAATGGTTAATGTCCAATGCTTAAGAGAATATACATGTTACAAAAGAGTACAGTTCTGTTTTTAAAGTGTAATATATATGTAATATATTTCCAGCCATTGATTAGGAATGAAATAACTGATAGTATAAGGATGCATGGGGAAAAAATGTCATCCTTTGCATTATGACTATGTAAAATGCAATATTTTTGAGGGTTTTTGGAGACATAATCCTTATTCTGTTACTTTTCCCCAAAACCACAAGATGGCAGTAAACAATAAGAAAATATGTGACTTCAAATTTTTATTTTAGCTTATTTTTTTGACATATCAGCATTGTTAAATGTGTGTTTACATAAATTGGAACAAGGGGTAGCTGTGGCCTTAAGGCTGCCCTCAAACTGATATTAGCTAATTCATATTTAACAAGTCCCTCCATTTTAAACAAGGGGCCCCATTATATAACACGGTATAATCTGTGTATCAGTGGAATGCTTGTCCATATGCCAACCTCAAATATAGCAGAATTACAAGTATTTGCATTCCATAAAAAAAAAACTTAAAAAAACAAAAAACAAAAAAAAAGTCTGGCCAAGCTCACTTTTCTTCTGTCAGCATCAGATTAGTTTGCAGTAGGTTGTCATGATAGCTAGCAACTGTTGTTTTTTGGCTGCAATTTATGCCAATGATAATAATAATAATTAACATCATAATCATCATCATCCTTATCATCATAATAATGGGAATTTTAAGATTGCTCATTAGGCTACTTCATGCTGTGCATGTGATTACATTTAAGGGACCAGGCTGCCTAAATCAGGAAGTGAAGTTATATTATATGGTTTTATATGCTAAATTAAGGTTTTCATGTCAGGAACTAATTAAATGTGGAAACTATGTCATGTATCCTTAGGACTCAGTGTGAAACACAACAAACCTTATTTTACACACGAAGGCCAGGGGGTCTTGTCCGCAGCAAGAATTTCCTGACCGAATTTGCTCTGCTCATTTGGTATACAAACTCATTAAATATCCTAGATTCAGCCACAACCAAACTGTACCTGGTTTCCATCCTGAAACATTCTCGCATTCTCTAAAGTCTAAACATCTGTTTTTGAGAGATTTCATATTAACTGCAATCTTTTCAAAATTTATAAACTTTTGTAAATTTCTGTGGATGTGTACACAATTATCAGATTATGATTCCCAATACAGTAAAACAAATTACAGTACCTGAAATCTCCGTTTGGCCAGGTTTGCTTTGAAGAGACAGTTGAAGTATTAGGAGCAGAGTCCAAAGGTGTTTTCACAAAATGTTTAGCAACATGCTAATCAGTTACTACAAATCCAAGATCACGGAGTTTGGTACAAGTTTATAAGACCTGTAAAGATGTTATTTTGCACCCACTTTGGATGGAAGGATCTAATTTCAGTCTTAAATCTGCATACTTTTTATGTGATAATTTTTCTATTACTTGTAACCCAATTATTCTTTTATTTAAAAAAGGTTCTGTTTCGGGTGGATCAGTAAGTGATGCCAGTGTAGCATGCAACGTTGGTCAAGTCCTGAGGGTTTATAAAAACACACTGCTCTACTTTTGAGACCCAGAGAAATATGATGGGGAAAATAAGGCAGATACAAAGCTCATTAAAACAAGGGGGATCCCTGTAAAAACTGTAATAACTGCCATTCTAATTAATATTTCCATTACACAAGCAAGTCTCTTAAAGATGGCTCCTTGACTGAGCAGATGCAAAAATCTCTGATTTTATAACAGAGCGAGCGAGCAAAAGGTTTACATTTGTGTTAGAATATCAGGCTTGTATATTGCGTGTTTATTTCATTTGATTCAATAGTGTGTCAAGTCCAGCCACCTCCTGCAAACAGCTCATTACATACTCAACTCAGAGTGCAGGGACCGGGATTTCAGCCCTAATGCTGTCAATGGTGTATTTCAAAAGATGAGGAAAATCTGAAAAAACAGGAACCTGGCCACAGGAACCTATGGCTGATTTAAGGGTGACCCCCTCATGATGCATTTTATTTTTCCTTTTTATGGCTCTGATGACATGTTTTTCTCTGGCTGCACATCCTGCCTGTTCCCCTCTGTTTAAGAGGTGTGTGAAGAAATGACGTAGGTGGAAATAGGCTTTGGGTGTTTGTTTTCGCACTGAACCATTGGGTCATGTGACCTGTATACTTCCTGCATGGTGAAATCTGTAGTGATTAAGCTCAGGCATTGGTTTTCTAAACCCTGAAACACAAAACTCTAATTGGCCACACAATCAGTGGTTTTAAATCTGCTGGATTCTGGTAAGACGTTACATTTCATCACTAAATAAAGCAATGAGAGACAAGACAGATACTGGTTTCCGTTATCAAAATAGAGCGATTTATTTAGTTTCATTGAGTAGCATTTCCTCGTTTTGCCCTGGTGACAGGTGACACTGAACCCTGAACAGGGGTAAGGGGCAGAGCAGTGCAGGCGTGGGACCTGTTCCACATCTCACCATCTGCCTGCTTCCTCGGTCTGACACAGACCGTAATGATTGTGGAAACGAGGCAGCAGCTCTCGGCTCCTGAGACAAACGTGAACCGCTGACCAAAGTCTGAACGCGCCCTCAAAAATAACAAACATTTCGATGAGGACAAATCCACAGCAGGCAATGTGGAAGAAAGTACACCTTTTCTGTTCTGTGGTTCACTGGACTGAACCCACTTAAAGGGGAAATCTAAAATGAGCTTGACTTCCAAATGCTGCAACTGAGAAGTTGAAAACGTGTTGCATCTTTTACAAGATTTGAAATGAGCACAAGGCAGGAGTTCAAAAATCACACTTTCACATCAATTGCAGGGGTCACAAAAGAGGATAAGCCTAATGACAACAGAAAGGGGAAACGCACTAACAACTCAGAGAGGCTAGTTTGACCTCGATCAGGCCAATCACAGATCAGAGAGCCTACTGCAGGTCTCCCACTTCATGATTAAAATTGACCTGATCCAAGCTGATGAGGACACCAGTAGAGGACTGCTTGATCAGTCATTGCCCGTCTGATTAAAAAGGATTTCACCCTGACTGACGACAGTCTGAGATTGCTTCCTGTCACAACATGATTGGTTGTTCTCAACACCACTCCACTCATCCAAATGAGACGAGGACTGATTCTGACTCTACCAGAACTGTGGATCCCACACGAGGAGGCCCCACGCACAGCCAAGGGGAGCTGGATAATCTAAGCACAGTCATGGCCCAGTGCCTGCAAGATACAGAAGAACCCTTGAGCACCGAGGCTCAAGGATGGAAATGTGTACTGTATATAAAACATATACACAGTATATAAATGTGCGCATCCGTCTAATTTACAAAATCTTTACATTCATTACATTTACATCTAGAAGGGAGATACAAAAGTGAAAACAGTGTTTCTGTAAGCATGGATATTCACTTTTTCAATTTGAATTAAATGAAAAAAAGAGTCTCCGCAGTTTTTTTTTTTTTCCTGTAGATTTTCCTGATCAAAGCATGAATGCTTGAACAAAGTGACAAGCTAAGCCTTTCAGTAGTTCAACTAAACTAAAGAAAACCCAGTCAGAGAACATTCACCTAAAGGACGGGGGTGGTTAACCACAGCATCCTCCAATCAACACATGTTGTCACTGCAACTTTGGAAACATCACCTGTAAGACCTCATTTTAAAGAAGGCAGTCTGTCCTGTTCTGTCTATTCAAGTTGTAATATAAAACAGTTTTGCTTTATTTTGAAACCCTGCCCTACCAGCCAACTTATTTTTTATTGACTTTGGCCATCCTTGATTATCTGAGGAACTTCAAGTCTCTGAGTGCCATACACATCTTAGGCAGCTAGGGAGAAGCCAACGAATGAGGCCAAGAAAAGGTAGCTATGGTCACTCTCCAGTGTGACTTCCAAGAGTGACAAAATTGCATGACGTTTATCCAGCTCAGGTCTCCCAGGTGACAGCATTGTCTCACTGTGGTCTGTACCCAATGCTCAAAAGGACTGGATTACCGATTGACCGTTCCACTGTTTGACTGACAAGTCCAAATGACTGAGCAGCTCACGCCCCTTGTCTTCAGACAGGGAACTCTTATTTGGTTTGTAGGACTATGATTTTTTGGCACAGCTGTTGGGGCCTTTGCCGTTCTCCCACACCTATCCTGAGGGAGGTGCTAGCGAGCAAGGTCTGCCTTCACTGTTGGGAAAGAAGAGTTTGCCGATATTCGTGCGGTTCTGGAGACGGTGATTCCAGAAACCGTTGAGACGGAACAGAGAAGGCTTCGTGCCACATGATTTACAGTCCCAACTCCAAATTCCCCACCAGGACACGGCTCCATCTTCAAAATCGTGATCAGGACGCTATTTCCGAAGGTCAAGGACACACACCTGGAAAGGAGAGATAAAACAGTGTGCTCATTTTGCCTGTTAATTTCTTTCTGGAAAAGAATGTTCTTTTCTTTCGGCCTGCAACTAAATTAGCAAGTCACGGTTTCTGACTTGCTAACGATAACAAATTTAAAAAAAATCTTAAATGTATTTTCAAATCCAGGCATGTTCTATTTGAATTAAACTGACTTTATACTATATATTCTTCAGTGTAAGAAACCAGGCCATTTCATATTAAGCACATATTAATTTACTTCCTCATTCTGGACCCTTCTCCATCATGAGACACGCTAACTTTCAGCAAGTACATAATGTTGAAGGCTGACTTTCTGATGCCTCTGATAACATTTTGGGCTGACTTACCGATCCGTCTGACGCACTGGCTCCCACCTTGTCCCCTGTGCTGTTCCAGCACACCTCAAAAATGCCTCCTGTCCCCTTGTAGCTGTGGACAAGGGCCCCGCTCTGAAACACAATGAGACAGTGTCACCACCAAACCACCGTGAGGCGATGCAGAGAACACTCCATGCTCGAAGAAGCTTCCTTTCCATCTCTTCACCATCCTTTCCCTTCTTTCTTTGTAAAAACCATTTTACCATTTTAAACTCCCGTTATCCTTCTGCCATCTTTCTGATAAACATTTTACTTACAAAAAACTTACACAGGCTATATTTTACATACAGATGGATATTTACTGAGGCTGTTTAACATAGTGCCTCTCTATTGGTTTCACAGCAGAACCCAAAACTTTTTGGTTACAAATGAGGCTCCTTAACCACTTGATTTTGAATATACCGACCAGGAAAGGTACCAGTCCTTCCTCTGTGAGTCTGTGAATAAAGGGGCTGTAGCCCGCGTGGTGCGCGTCGTGCTGAGGGAGTCTCACCGTGGTGTTCCAGATGTGGACGCACTTGTCGAAGGAGCCGCTGGCCAGGTGTTTGCCATCAGGGCTGAAGGCCACGCTGTAGACGGGCTCCTGGTGCCTGGTGAGCGTGTGGACGCACACGCCCCGCTCCACGTCCCACAGACGCACCGTCGAGTCGAAGGACGCACTGCAGGGAGCATGCACATCACCGTGGTGACCTATTTACCAAATGCCTCACTACTCATAACTCATGTGAAACGGATGGAGCTGCTAGTTTGCATACAATCAAATGAGGTAAAATAATAACATAAGGACACAAAACTATGTGATGAGGACATATTCACAGATCCAGCCCATGTAGTCTCATCATTCTTCCTTCCGTCCAGACTATCTAGCACTGTGTCTCCAGCCTATTTCTGAACACTGGAATGGCCTCTGCGTCCTCTTTGTTGCACCACTGAGTTGCCACTGCCACTTCAGCTCAGATTCAAGAACTCGTCATTCATGTGAAAAAGACAGTTGTGTGCAATCAAGTGCAAGATGTCTGAAGTGATTTTGTGGAGTGTCTCTAAACTCAAGGTAGTACTGGCCCTAGTCTAGTAAGTGATTGCAGAACAGAATACAAATTATATCTAATCTATAATGGTGTAAACAATGGACATCCGTACATAATCTTTCTGTCAAACATCATAATCACAAATCTCGGTTGCCATCCCAGGACCTGAATTTGACAGGACTTAATGAGTAGCATGAACCCTTTCAGGATCTCCATGAGCAGCACAGTGCCCCACCTGGCCAGCATGATGTTGGAGCTGGGGGGACTCCATTTAATGGTGTAGATCTCTTTACTGTGCGCCTGTAGGTCATGCACACACGTGTCCTGCTTCATACTCCATATCTAGAAAAGAAACACAAACTGTCAGAATCAAAAGGCACCAAACACAACACAACCTCTTGCTACTTTTGTCCATAATCAGACCAAACGAAGCTGAACAGAATGAGGAAAGCTGGGATTGAATAGCTCCATGTCATTCCTGAGTGAGCGTGCTCTTCACCCCTGAGAGGGTCCCGGAGCACCCTCACCTTCAGGGTCATGTCATCAGAGCAGGAGGCCAGCAGCATGCCCGACGGGTCCCACTTGATGGCGTTGACTTCATTCTGAAAGAGGACAGCCATTAGTCAGGTCTGGGCACTGGGGGGTACTACAATTCCTACATATACACAGGGCAGGCTTTAGTCATTAAACGGGAGCCAACCTGCTCCACATGCCCACGCATGCACACACACACACACACACACACACACACATAGGCAAACACACACATGCACGAATCCAGAGAGAGGCTGCTCTCACCGAGTGTCCCTGGAAGGTCTTTAGTGGGCGGTCGCTGCCAAGGCGACAGACGTGTATACACATGTCCGTGCTGCAAGAGGCGAAGGTGGTGTTGTTCTGCCAGTCTACGTCCAGGGCGGGAGCTATGGGCACAGACACAGGCTCTTCAGCAAATCCATCTTATGCAATCTTCATCAAAAATCTCTGCGGGTCACCTTATGCTATCTTAACCAAGACCATCTCTGGGGCCGCCATACACTGGGAAGATTAGTTATCAGGTATCAGATCAGTCTCTGACACTCTGTGACCTACCGGAGTGGAAGGGGAATTGCTGCTTGGCCTCGCCTGTGTGTGCATCCCAGATGATAGTGGTCTGGAGAAACAGGCACAGGCACTACGTCATTAGGGTCCTTGTGAACAGTGCTACTCACATCTCAAGGTAATCTTTCATTATTCCACATATAAAAGGTCTGCAGTGGGAACTGATCAAAATGCCAACCGGCTTTACTTGGTACTCGAGCTATAAAATCACCAGGAATATACTATAGTGCTGCCTCTTGAAAAAAAAAAGCTCCACAACTGGATTCTGAAAAAAGTTCACTGTTAAGCCTGTTTAGGAGCCAGCAGCAACCCACATACTAATAATGGCACTGCTGACAGTGGCCTTCAGAAGAGCCTGTACAGCCTGTACTTAGCTGCAGTGCTGGTGTGTGGGTGGTGTGTACACTGCTAACTCGAGAAGCACAAATGTAATTCCAAACCAGGGTGGAAAAAAAAACAAAAACAAAAAAAACAGCTACGAACAAATGAAACAGAATAAAGTATCTCCCTGTGAACACTGCCATGGCAACAGACCTTGTCCACTCCTGCACTGAGGATGCAGTTTCCCTTCTTGTTCCACTTGAGGGCAAATATAGGCCCTTTGTGCTGTCCCAATGTGCTGGCCAGATTACCTGCATACAGGTACAGAGATTTGATTACATTTCACATATTTTAGCCTTACTTGCAAAGACAGGAGGAACCAATGAGAGACCAGCACAGAACAATTAGGTCACTGATAACCAAGCTAATGATTTCTTGAGCCAATGAAATGGAGTGATTAAAAATACCATCTTTGGTCCATATCCTGGCGAAGCCATCATACGATCCTGTTGCTAAGAGTGTCCCATCGCTCTGTAGGGACAGATAAACTGAATGAATACAGAGCTTTTATTTAAAAAACGGCACATTACATCACAGAGGTGTAAGTCTGCCACAGGGGGGTGCTCACATTCCAGTCCAGGGAGGTGACGTCTTTGTTGCTGGGGACATCCTGGCCCCCCTCACGGATGCAGTGGCGGAGGACAAGCTGGGTGGAGCCACCCCCGCTTATGCCATTCTGATTCAGGTTCCAAATCCGTGCAGTGGAGTCGCCCGAGCTAAGAAGAGATTACCCACTGTCACTCAAAACACACTTACATACTCTCAAAGACACACATACAAACACACACACACTCATACATTTCAACGTGTGCATACACACACACGCACGCACGCATTCATGCATACGCACACACACACTCACCCAGAGGCCAGCAGGTCAGTGACAGGGTTCCAGGCACAGATGAAGACCTCAGACTCATGTCCCCGCAGCACAGTTGCCTGGCTGGCTGGTATCTCCACATCCCCGTCCATCTCCATGTCCTCCATGTGATTATCTAAAAACACAGCACCACACAGCTCACTCTCCCTTCTCAGTACACACTCGTGCCTGTGCAGCCCCTCCCAGAGAGCCTGGGGATCAGATCAAATATCGCACCCTCCCCGTTTCTGAAAACTACACTGCTTCTCTGTGCAACTTTGATGCAAAATATGATTTTATTTCCTTCGTTTATTTCAGTTTTTATGAGTTCACATTTATGTTGGTGAATTTATGTTTCCTGGGCAATATGACAAAAGCTTGAGCAGCCTCCCAAAACTCGAACCACATCAGCAGGAGCGGTGAGGGAGGGAACGGTAGTGGCGGGGAATTTTCCATTTGTCGATTACAAAAACAAGGTCCCTGACCACATCAAGGCCTGAGGGCTGCACAAACGCACACTGGGCCGGGTTCACCACAGCACTGTAATAAAGAGGAGTTTCGCCCCGCTTCCTTACTCATGGTGTACGCGCCGTTCTCCTCGCCGTTGACAGAGGCCTCCCTGTTCTTCGGCGCACTCTGCGGGCCTGGGACAGAGGTGGTTGCCATGACGCCCGAGGCCTGCTGCTGGGCCAGCCTCTCGCGGAGCGCCTGCTGCCGGCTCTGCACCACATCCGGCATCACCGCGTCAATCAGGGACAGTGACTCGATTGGCCGGCCGTCAAAGACTGTGCCGTCCTGTGGGGAATGCACCACGGGCCACATTAAGCACATGCAGTGGACTGCACACTTAAGGTCAACAAGGGTCAATGAACACTATATTACATACAATGTTATACACATATACTCAAACAGTTCACTGTATGCTACAGGTCTGCATTAGTTAAACTAGCTTTACATTAAACCTTTGATTGCATATTACATAATACTTTGTAGGCAGTGTAAAACTAAAATCAAATTGGCTACGATTTGTAGGTATAACACTTCAAAATTAATTCATAATACAGAAGGTTTATTGGAAATAAATATTAGAATACATGCAGCAACTAAGATAAGAAAAGCACCCTAATTCCCAAGATTTAGGCAGGTTTATCATTCATTGCAGTAACCTGACTGGAAAATAGACGGTAGTTCGCAACATCGGTATCATTAGTGCCACTAGTTATAGTACATGCACGGAGGAAATGTTAAAAGCGAGGGACACTACGGATCTGTGAAATGAGCAGTATTGCCTTCAAGAGCCTTTTCAAAACTCAAAACAGCAGTACACACTTAAACTAGCCAACTACTTTCTCAGTTAACTGCGGTTCATCACAACATGACCAAATGGCATTCATCACAGATCAGATTGGTCTACGTGGCAAAACATCAATTTAGGAAATGTAGTCAAGTTTGGCTATTCAACAAAAAAAACGGCCAGGGAATTTCTTTTTTAAAATAAAAAAAGATTTTATGCTTTCTCCTCATTTATCGGCAGTGATAACTGCAGTATGCTCCGCTATCAATTTGGGAGAGTGCAGACAAGCATATCCTTTCCTCCAGCTGCCATTTCGTATCACACTGGAGTCACCAGTCAGACTCACACAGACACAAGATGAAGAAAAACACTTTATGTGCAGCTCAACAGCTGGACCATAGCCAACTGATCAGCCAGCAGAGGTCGCTGGTGAGCACCGAGATGGAGTAATCCAGACCAGCTGAAACCCTCCCTTCCCTGGGAGCTGCTCTGTGGGGCTGCTGGCCACTGTTACTGAAGCCAGTCAAACTGAGGTACCTACCTCAAGGTTACAGCAGCAGTGTACACCTCTGCATGTGATTTCATTTCAGGGTGCCGACCGGGCCGAGTGGCTCTTACCTCATTGATGCTGACCTCGGCCTCCACGTACTGCAGGCCCTTCTGCAGGATGGAGATGAGGGCAGCAGGGGGCACTAGCGCTCCGTTGATGTTGGACTGGCTGATGTGGCTCTCCATGCCAAAGGTGAAGGCTGAGTGTGAGAGACCTGGAGGCACAGGGACACAGCAGGTATGAAAATATATGCCTCAAACACTCAAATACACACACACACACACACACACACACACACACACGCATGGAAACAAGCACACACACACACAACCATTGCCATTCACACATAAGCAAACCCACACACGCACGTACACGTGCGTACATAGTCTACATACACACCCACATACACACAAGCATGCATAAACACACCATTAACAAGGAGGCAGACCTAACAGGTTAACGCAGATGTTATGGAACAATAATCTGAACATTTCACTCAGGTTGTCATTACAGACATAGCAACACTAATCGCCTACAAACACAACACATTTCAAGCACAACCACGCGCCACAGCAGCACAGGCACTACAAACATTTATAAACAACTCTTATGTTTCTCATTGTTTTTATGGCCCTGGCGATCCAACCTTTCCTTAAAGCTCTGATAAGGCGGGGAGACTGGCCATTGCAGACATAATACTGCACTGCATATATGCACAACATCTACTGTCCAACAGTCTCTACCTGCTCAGCTCTTTCACCATCACAAAATACAGTGCTGTGAATCCACCCTTCTGGATTCAGCTGTTCTGACCTGACCCTGGTGCTTTTTCTCCCACATTCATCTTTCCACATTTCATATTCTTTTTCTTGGCCCAGACTGGTCTGGCCTGGTCTCTCCTGGAGTGAACTGGCTCACACTGGTCTGACCTGGTCTCTCCTGGAGTGAACTGGCTCACACGGGTTTAACACATCGCACTTATAGAAAGAATATGTAGGATGTGGCCGTGAGCATGCCGAGTGGGGGATGGGGTGTTTATTGTGGCACTGTGGGAAGGCCAATCCATAGGCATTTGTTTCTCATGAATAAGGATACAAAGACATGTCTGCACTGCAAAATTCCATTACTGCCAGGAAACATTACACTATTAATACAATATTTGCCTTGTATCCATTTCCGCATAGTAATGAATAATACTTAAGAATGCAGACAGCAAGCATAGACAGTACACAATTCACAAAGTAAAGCTTCGATAACAAATGCACACGTAACCCATACTGCCGATTAGATAACAATTTGTGGAGGCCACACAGGTATTTCATTAAAATAGGCCATGAATCAAACATTCCTACTGGGAATATAGGAATTTCACACATCCACTCTTACTCAGAATCTAACAGGTTTAAACCCTTACAAACTACCCCAGCTTATACTCTAAGATACTTCAAAATAATGCAATGTTAACTAGTACAGCTAGAATTCCATCTAGAATCACACAATTGTTGATATTATACATAATCACACATTTAGTTGCTCGTGTACAATTCCCACACCTATCAGTGCAAGCTCCATTTTCTACTGATCATCAGTTCATACCGCAAATCACGACCATTTGATGCTGAACAGAGCTGTAAAGCTAAATAAAGCAGCAAACTACCCCGCAGTGCCAGTGAGTATCTGGCTGTATCTATGATAAGGTCTGCGTAAGGGCACAGAACAGAGAAATATGATTAGTGTTAAATCAACGCTGTTTTTTTTTTACTCAGTTAGAACACAGCGTATTCTTTTTATACTCAATTAGAGCTGAACTGCCACTGGGTGTTTTAGTGGGCAAACCAATAACAGATTGCCTCTAATTAAAGGTTAATAATTCTGCTTGTGTTGTCACGCAGCAGATAATGTTCTAGATGATGTTCACTTATATTAGATCAATGATATAATTAGATTTTGGGTTCACACAGTACTTCACGTCAGATGGTAAACAAAGACACAGCAAGCCACAGCAAGCCACAGAAAGTAAAAAGACGAGACGTTTACTGCAAAAACATACCACCCAAAAATTTCAGATATACTTTTAAACATTATTCAAAACTCTATGCCAGTAAACAGTGTGTGAGTTATCATCAGATAAGTTACTATGAGCACTATGCAAAAGCAGGTCAGATAACATACTATTTGTATGATCACTCAAGAGAACTATAACACCACTCTGAAACAGCAGGCAATCAATCAATCTGTCAATCAACCGATTGATCAACTCCTACACCTTCTGATCACCAGCAAAAATAAGCAGGACATTTTTCCACTGCGACCAGAGAGATGGTCTTACCTGATTCTTGTAGGTATCTGTAAACCAGGAAGTTGACTTCGTCGCTGGTTATGCTCATCTTATCCCACCTCAGGGGCTGAGGTCTACGAAGGGGTGAGCCCACTCTGTGGAGAGAGGACGTGCTTATGTACACATGATGCAGGCCTGCGAGTGTCTCACAATGTGAAGAAAACAGGAAGAAGAATAAACTTCTGATAGATTAAGGTAAATGTATGTCATGTGTCCAGTCCACGGATGTCCACAAAACACATCAGAACCACAAAGACAATTTGGTCTGTGCATACAAATGGAGGATAGCATGTTCTTTCATAGACAAATGTTAAAAGGCCTGTCTTCCATGTTAAACATCATTAAATATCACTTTGTGATAAGCTTGTCCTTACAGCTTAGGGTGATTAAAAAGTGAGAGAACGCAGCAGGTAGGTGTTCAAAGATATCACCCTCTTGCTCAACCTCTACTTATCTTTCTGCCATCCAAAGAAATACAGTAAACCCAGGCTCTCCTAAGGACAGTGCACCAACCCTGCCCAGACCCATAAATGTGATATGATCACAGGGCACTGAAACATGTCCGATCTGCATCATAAACCACCACCCATACTTTTCAGCCAGCCACTATGACGACTACATTCGCTTCTGTCCGCAGTCATGGCTAAGCACCTCATGACAGTGGACTAGGGGGCACAGAGCGGGACAAGGCGGCTGGACGTCCATTAAAACTGAACTGGCACAGGGCAGGCCATACCATTCCTGACACTGGCCTCAACGTCCTGCACAGGGCATGCAGATATTACTGGAAAGCTACAGTATCCCAGCATCTCAACATTTAAAAAATAAAATATATAAGGCACTTCCTCCAACCAAAGCCACTCTCTATTTATACATGTACTACTGACACCATCTTTTTGAATGGAATGATTTGACACTTTCGTACTGTAATGCATATAATCCTTCACACGATATATTCTAGTATTAGAGAATATGGAGGAAGGGTTATGTTGATACTTGGTACATTGCTGTTCTTTTGCAGAGAAATTGCACAGCTGTTTTCCATCATCTGTTCATGGTTAACACTGTTGAGGAACAGCTCAATTTCCAAAAATAATAAAAAGCAACAATCATGACTAAAGCTGTCCTGCTGCTTGCATTAGATCCATTCCAGAGAGCTCTCCACACAATACTTCACAGACAGTGCCTTTAGGAAAGGCCCTTTTTCAAACTGCCTTTCCCTCCTGTGGACTTACTTTCAAAAAATGCAACCAGCACTTGGTCCAGGAATGGGGGACACGATAACTGTCCCAGTCAGTTATGTGCTTTCCTCTTAAGACTTCCTGCCTCTTAAAAACATGACAGAAATGGAGGCAGGAGTATTTCTAGTTCTGAGGGTGTGTTTTTCCCTATCCTCTTCCTGTCTGACCTACATTTTCAAAAGCTCTGGGTTGGGCACAATTCCCACACATTTCAAAGTCATGCAACTGATAAATGTTTTATTTTCTTTCGGAAATTCTCCACGGAAGACCTGGCTTTAGCTTTGGGCATTCAAATCTGCAGTTAGGATTTGGTAAAACACTTTATTCTGCCCCTTTGAACAGCCCATTACTCCAAATATTTGTCTTGCTTTAACAGACATGTAATCTGTCATTTGAGTGGAAAATGGTTGTGTTCTAAAATTATGCCATGCTGTTGCCATAGAATTATATGATGCAGCCAAAAGACAGAGGCAAGAATTTTTGCACGTTTTGAATGCACATTCTTTTTACACGTGGTATTTCTACAGCCATATTCCTTGATAGGGGTTTCTATAATAAGTTTTAGAATTATCTTCACAAAATCTTACAATAATGTCCCAGTCATCAAAAAAATCCAAATGATCAATCCTTAATTCAAATGTCCGAAAAATCCAAATGAAGATTCCCAACAACAGAGATTGTAAATTGCATTAATGTCAATACCTTGACCTCTTCCTCTATAAAATTCAGCTGTAAGTCAAAGCACTTACATTATCAGAACATTTCACAAAGGAAAAATCCACTAAAAATCTGCTACTATTGAACAATGTAAGATGTTTGAATCACTTAAAGCTTCAAAAATATTTGAGATCCCTTTGAACCAAGGTTTAGAATTCAAGCAAGTAAGCACAGCTTAAGACCTTCAAAAAAGTGTCAATGTCAACTCTGAAAGAGCACCACACTAAATAAATGATTCAATTTCAAAAGATACTGTATGTTCAGGGCTAAAATACCTGCAGTTTCCATTAAATCTACAAAGTAATAAAATGACTGTAAAAAGGAACAGAATATAAACTGAAATGTTTTTGAAAACCTGTGATTCTGCTGGGAAAAGTAATGTTAGATTTGAGTATACTGTATTCAACTGTGAATACTATACATTCTGAAGTTAAAGGGATAGTTCCTTTTCTGAGGATTCTGATATAATTTCAGTTTCAGTGCTGCAGTGCAGTTTTCGGTTGGCCCAGTTTGGAATGGCTCACACAGATGTATCACAAATGTACATTCATTGCAGGAGAATGGGCTTATTTTCACTCCTTACACTCATCCTTGCACCTGAGGTCCATCCAATGGAGAAAGCAAGGAAAGGATGCAAGGATGAGGTATGAGGATGGAGGTAAATAAAACGGACTAAAAGAAAGACAGAAACCCAGAAGAATTTAAAAAAAAAAATCAACATCAGGAACAGCATGAAAGTCCATTAAACCGTATGAAAATGCTCTGTTAGAGTAAAAAAAAAGCTCACTGTTTATCCACCGAAATAATTTCCTAAAGGTTTTTACTATTTGTCTGCTTCCAAAAAATGTTTCTGGAGGTTTTTCTAGTCAAAACACTGAGGGCAACACTATAAAACACTGTGCTTTCATCCCCTACAGTGTAAACTGTGATGGCCTGCTTCGGGGAAAGCAGTGCAGTGATGAACATGTTTTGGAACACATAAAGCATTCCATCAAAGGCAACTGTGCAGAACTATTGTATAATAGCCAGTGAGTCATGTCCTTTTTAAACACTTATAACTGGTTAATAGCACCACAGGAACAGACAGCCTTTCCAAAGCACTTATGTGCACTATAACTCAGAACATTTCCACAGATATACTTAGCACAAGCTGCATAAAAGACCATTTTTGGGGAAGTTATCCAGGGGGGTGGGGGGGTTTTTGGGGGGGCTTGGTTAAAAAAAAAAAAAAAAAAACGTATGGCCTACTGTAATAGGTAAAAAGTTCACGAAAGGCATTAACCATAATACATTTTTAAAGACATTATTAACCCAATTTGGACCCAATCTCCATTTTGGAATTACACCTCAAAGTTCTGCATCAGTGGTAAACAAGCATGCTCAGTAGTATGCTCTATGCAACTGGTGTGCAGCCAGCCGTATTTTCACTTCGCAGTCCAGTCTGCACAGTGCAGGCATTACATCAGAGGAGTATGCTCCATGTACCACTGGTGCAGGCAGACTGTGGGAGTCCCAGGAGAAAGCTGCCATTGAGACCATAAGGCATGGAAAATCCCACTGACTCAAACCATCCTTTTTTCCCACCCTTGGGAATACCATGATAAACCTAATGTGAATGTGTGAGTCCTCGTACATCAACTATTAACCCGCTCTTTATAGAACGGAACTGATTTGCACATGAATTATATGTTCCTACACTAGAGACAGACAGGAACACTGAATTCATTTACATTTTCCAAATCATTTAGAAATAATAACCGATCACCAGCCCAATCCAATGCAACCTTTCCTTAGAATCTCCTATTTTTGTAGTTTTTAATTGCATTCCCACTGGCTACTTCTCCCGTATCTATTGATATGGCGGACTGCACTTTAGCAGAAAATCACTCCACTAAGACGGAATACAAATTGAACATTACAACACAGTTAAATATTATGGAAAAAAAGCCTTTCGAACATGACACTGAATCGTGATGACTTTACAAACTGAACACAACAGCACAGTAAAATGAAATCATAAGATTGGGTAATGATCCCCCCCCCCCCCACCCCACCCCACCCCATCCCCCTTCAAAATTTTTACACAGCACTGCAAAGAGTTGATAAATAATACATTCTTTGTCAAGAATGAAACAAATCTACACTAAACTTTCTGAATATTTTTGGAATGATATTAAAGATTTTGTGCTTATTTGAAAATCAGCGATTGGACTATGGAACAAAATGGTTGCCATGGCTTCGTAATGACAAACAGCTTTCAGTCCAAGCTGTAAGCAGTAGTAGCAAAGAGCAGGGAGTACCCTGTTACGCAAGTTCCTGCTGAACTCCGAATTTTAAGAAAAGAAAAAAAAAATGCAAGGAACTTACAGGTTTCTGCTCTCATTCGACCCCTCCAACCCCTGACAGGAAATTGAGAGCTCTCCACAGATAAGTACTAACCTTCACGTCAGGCCCTCATAACTTTTTGCCAAACCGGTAGATAAGCCAGATCATTTCCTGTCCTTTAACTGTCATTCTGTACACATGCAGAGAACTGCGCAACACAATGGTAACATTAACACGGCACAATTTAATTAAGGGAGGCTCCGTGTGGATCTTCTTGTCTGAACATTTAGTCCGATTTCATATATTTGTCCATGCAAGCCCTTTATGTTTGGAGATTTGGCTTCCTCTGATGTCTGCTTGCTTTCTTTCACCACACCTCTTTATGTCCTTGTCTAATGGTGTCAGATTCACATGAATTCAGTGGAGCTCTGAAGTGTACTCCATTTCAAATCTGATAGATCAGCCAAGCCCAGACTATTGACAAGGGTTTATCTGTAGTTACCGTGATTTAAATGGAACAATGGCCCAAACATATCCCTTACATAGCCTACACAAAACTTACACACTTGCAGTTTTCATACCAGGGCAATAAGGACAGGAAAGAACTGAGTTAACAAGGAGCAGTCTGCAATTGGTCCCGTTTTCATGGTACAAAACATGGCCTTGTGTGCTCAGTTGTAGTTTCATTACATAATCTACTTAAGATAATCATTTAACTTAATTTTATTTTCACAGAAGTACTGATAAGTTCCAGAGGTTATTGTGTAGAGCGGTACGGCACTCCATGAAAAGACACAAAACCTTTTTGCAACTAGTATGCAAAAATATTCCCATTAACTCTGATTTCAACTGTATTTTTGCCTGAGTGTGCGAGTTAATGTAAGCCTGCTGTTGGGTTTGGCTCTTAGAACACCTCATCCTTAATGAAGGACTCAAGGCCTACAGCAAGAAGCGATTTAGCTGCTGCAGAAGTGCTCAGCTGCGTAGTGCTCAGTCAAACTGGCACGCCTGTGAGAGACGTAGACAAGAGTAAGAGTTTGCAGTTGTGCGCATGTATATATTTTACCACAGAAACCTTACACATGGGATGTAAAAATGAATAAATATCGAGACTACGTATGCTTGTCCCTAGCATTTGATGGAGTGTAGGTGATTTTCACTCAGCATGTGAATCACAGGCACGTGTGCAGCATCTCCTTTCACAGAAATCTCAAGGAGAGGCTGCTCCTACTGCCGGTGAAAAAAAAAAAAGCTGTTTTCATTTCCTTTCACCGAGTGCAAAACAGCTTGCGTGAAACAAGCAAACAAAAGGCAACAACCAAAGAAGATACCTAGGTATAAAAAAATTCAGGTCACACTCGGGATATTTTTCAACATTGCAGGAAAGACAATTCGGTGGGAGGGGCCACGTGTGCCGGAGGAACAATATGCAATTTAATGCAATTCTGACTCAGTCACACAAACATATCGTCCCTCTTTAGGCATGTTTAGCCCAGGGATCATGAAGGACTGTCTGTCCCAGGCTGTCGTGCGCCACGGTCAATTAGCTAAAGACAAGGCCTTGGCAAACTAGCTAATGAGAAAGCCCTGACAATAGTCCCTGAAGGGTAATGTGTCCCAAAGGGTCTTTCATAACCCTGTCAGTTTGTTACATCAGCACACAGCAGTCAGGTCTACACCTTTCTCTCTGCATTAATGTCTGCTCATTAAAGTGCAGTTCCACTTAAATTCTTCCCACAGCACTTGACTTGGCAAAAGGGTAATTGTCATCTAATCAGCATTGTGTGATGACTCTTGTTTTTTTTTTTTTTGCTCTCTCCACAGGTCGGTGATTGGGCATACCTGTGGAGCAGGCTTTATATACCGGCTCCTATTGGTGGCTGCTTCCTTTGACATTTTTCCCTTGTTTTCTTTTTGTTTGACCACCTGACACTTCCACCGTTGTTTTTCTCCATTCCTTTTTATTATTTTTTCTGTGTTTTATACACACTCATTCGTACTGATGCTTGCATGCACACCATCAGATACACATACACACATTTGCATTATTAATTCAAATAAAGTCTATTTTTGCACTCTATATTTGGTCTTGTGTTTCAAATATAGAGTTGGGGCTGGGTTCAGGGAATTGGCCAAAACAACTGCACACCTGAGAATTGCATATAAATAAGAGTGATATATTTAAATTTCTGACCATATCTGGAAGTGGAACAGCTTGCTGGTTGATGAAATATACATGAAAAAGACATGATTATGCAAGCATGTAGCACTCTGGAAAAAAAGTTCTCTTTTCTATGACAGTATGCAAACCACAGCCAAGCTAAATCTGCTTTCTCAACATAACATTATGGCTCAGAATAGCTATTTTCGTAAAATGAAAGGGTCAGCAAGACAACTCCATCAAAGCCCTGCTGCAGGTTTTTCTACTGTAGTGGAGCAAAACTGGCAATACATTCTGCACATTCCTTTCTGGGCAAGTATGTGTGCATGTGTGTACTCATATTTTCCAACACAAGGTTAACAGTATGCAAAACATCTTCCAAACTGTGATTTGTCAGATGAATGGTATGTAAAACACCTCCCAAAGTGTGACCACAGGATATGTTAAATGCACTTTATAGCCTCTATATGAAATGGTTCCTCTTCTCATTTCCTTCATGGTATAGCCAATGTAAGCACTCAGGGACTGAAAATAAACTGGAAGCTAAATATCAGATGGAGCAACTGGCCTACCCATGGGGGAGAAAAAGTTCTGTACAGAACAGCATTACAATAAGCTACTGCCCAACTTCATGACAAAGCATTATAGACTACAGTTCAACAGATTAGTACCTTGTTGATATAAGAAAATAAATATTTAAAATACCAATATAGGAGAATAAATACTTACATGACATTAAACTGACACCCTGTGCGTCCTTTGATTCAACAGTCAAAGGACCTGCTGTGATTCACTGCTGAATTACAAAGGCTCTCCCATGATTATGGTTATATGCTTAGCACAGCTTGGCTGTGATTGGTTTATGACCACAGTCTAAACCACTGATGCAGTGCTGTGTCCAGAGCGGAGGTGCACGCCATGGACTGAATGGAACACGCAATCAGACAACCGCTGCCGTGCAACACGAACAATCGCAATGGTGTATGATGGCCTTTCTCCATTTTGACTTTCTCCATAGGAAAATGGTAGTAGTGCAATATGCAATTAGCTTTTGAAAAGTTTGTTCTCATTCAAAAGAGAAGTAGTCTGGTTCAGTAGCACCACTCCTTATCTCATTTCAAAAATATCTTGGTCAATGGTGACATTACACAGGGTGAGTTTTATATTTGTTATATTTTTTTACTGTGATCTGTCATCATATTTCCCGTCCCCCTTTTTAAAATGGTTTGTGTGCCTTTTAAAATGTATAAATGTTACGTGAAATAAATTTCACAAAGTCTCATTCAGCTGACAACCTTCACTACAGCTACAGTAAACTTCCCGTACAATTTTACAAGATTGTGTATTGCAAATTACTCCCAAGCCACCAATCCCACACAAGCATGCACACGCAAGCAAGAACGTACGCGCGCACGCACACACAGACAAAGACACAGATTAAAGGCGTGTGCTTTATAGATATATTGTACTGCATAGAAGCCACAGACTGCACAGATCAGACTGTGAAACTATGCAAAAGAGAGAAAATCTCATGCGCAAGAGCCGATTTCTGCTGGCTAAGCTCCTCTGGAGTGCTATGAATAGCTCTTTATGCTTTGTGCTGAAAGACTCAAGGACAAGGCTCCTTGCTGCTTTAGTTCTAATGAGAGAACTGAGAGTTCAAAGCAAACAAGATTAGCTTGGTTACAGAATTCTAACATATAGTGATACCATGACATCACATTATCATGACTCACTACTATACTACCGTGTTACCATACCAAGATACAATACCAAGGTGGCTGGGTTTTGACAATATTTAAAATAAGGAACAGAAAATTAGTGTAACTTCAAAATGAGGAAGGCACCGATAAATGCGTCGGGGCTATTTTAATAGAGATTCAGATAAGGGAAAAAAACTACTGAACAAATAGTTCTGCTCCTATGCATGCAGCTGGAGAGTAATTCATATGGAGCAGCAGAACACTAGGAATCACTGCTTCCCAAGTGGGGGAGGCACACGCCTATTCGGCTTTGCTAAAGACCCCATTTTCACCTGGCAGGTCACCATCTGACAGATGTGTAAACAAGGCCTGGAAACAGCAGCCATTTTCTCCTGACTGGCCCTGCTGAGTAAAACCTGCCTTTTAAGCCCCTTGGCAGTGGGGGAGGGGAGAAGAGAGAGAATGAAGAGAGGAAGAGAGTGAGAGAGAAGAGCGGAAAAGGGGAGTTCTCACTCTTGTCTCATCTTTTTTCACTGCAATTCCGCAACTCAGTTCACAACACAACAGATGTACACTGAGCTAGGGGGAGTGGGGTGGGTAAGTTGGGGGAGGGGGGGTATGGGAGATCCCCGTTTCCATGGGAAATGGTACACTATGCTGCTGTTTAACAACCAGTCCAGTTTGGTTACATTCAAAGCAGCTGAGCAGTATAGTGGTTAAACACACTGAATGAGTCCTAATGAGGACCAGAGCTGTAGTACCCCAGACTGAAGAGCAGCCAGGGACAAGCCCCACAAACTACAGCTGCACCAACCGAGACCGTGTGAAACACGAGCTAAAGAAGTATCCCAGGGAAAGGCTGTCTCCCTAGCCAATAAGCATTAATGGAGAGTAGATATTCAGCCTGGGTGCATCAGGGTTGGGTTAGAAACAGAAGAAATAGGTGGTGTGGGGTGAATCCAGGAGGATGGAACAAGGGACCATGTAGTGAGATAGCAGCTCCAGGAATAACTTCTCTCCTCATAGCTGCCTTGTCATTGTGGCTAGCTGCCTCAGTTCATTTCAGTTCCGCATGTTGTTTCAGTCCTGTGTCACTTCACAGGACTGAAACAATGCCTCTAATGGCATCATCCGAAGCCCTTGCCCTGAGATGGGCCCAGAGGCAGCACAGTCATGCCATTTCTAAAACTGCACATACACTCCACTACATTGTATTTCCAAACTAAATGTCTTTTCAACAGTGCAACTGGCAATAATATTACTCAGGGAAGGAGACTTTTTGTCAATTGGGTTTCTCCACCTTTATCTTATCCAGAACCTCAATTGCTAGACTTCTCTTCAACCTCCAAAGAGAGTCAAAATATGCCTCCATCTTGCCTTTCCTCATCTTCCTTCACCGACTTCTGGAATGCTGCTTATCCAAACTCAAAGCCGCAGTACTTTCCCACCAAAGCACAACAGGGTCAACATATTCAGACTGCATTACAATTAAAACCAAAGTCTGTTTGCTCTCATGTGAATAGGCATAGGCTAGTTTTTTTTTTTTACGCAACTCAGTCTTTAACACAACACAGTGATAAAATGTAATTTAATGTAACTCAACACTCAAAGGTTAAATATTTCTGATGCCACTAATTATACACATTTAAATACACTTCTGAAGAAACTACCTCTAGCAGAAAAAGGGCTGGCGTTTGCAATATTTTCTTCCATCCGCTTGACTGTACCCCACCCCACTGATCGCCTTAAGCTCTGTGCTTGTTCTTTCAGGCTCGGAAACCTCTCACTGTATCATATAATGCTAAATTATGCAAATCCTTTAATTACGGTACCGAAAACAAAGACAGCAACGTTTCCCGATGCCAACTCTAGCAAGAATTTCACTGGTGAAACTGTATATTTTCGTCCTTTCCAATGCTTTGCCTTCCCCAGCTTCCATAAATCAGCCATCACATGTTTAAATATTTCTCCTCTGTGTGCACTACAAGTTTCCACTGCTACTTAATATTTCAATTTACTAGCAAAAGTACCACAAAGGTTAGAGGTAATTGGGTGCCTAAGGGAACATTTATCCATTAAAGGAAAATTTCGCCCAAAAAAGATGACTATTTTTGTCATCTGTAGATGATAACACAGACAAAACTTAGCACAATACATACACTGCCCTGCTTTAGAAGATCTTATAGACAAATTACTCCCAGTGATGCAGTTGAGAAAAACCCCACTCCAGTTTTGTATGAAAAGTGTACGTACATCAGAATTCATGCTTGCAGCAATGACAAATTGCTGCAAAAAATGTGTGACATATAAATCTATGGGACCACATCAATATAGTAAGGTGGGGTGTCAATATGATGTCCCCATGTTATAAACTTTACATCAGTATACCAAGGCATTGCTGTTTTTTCTTTGCCTCAAGCCCCCATAGTTCATGGCAACATCTTTATAATGTCTATGAGATGCCATTTAAGTGCTTGATGGGAACTGTACTAAAATGCTAAATTAGGAGACTGGTTTTGCTAAGCATACCTTATAAGAATTGTAACTGTACAAAAGCGAGTTCAAATTAAACTTTAGTAAAACAAATCAAGTAAAAGTAATATTTGAGTAATATTACTTCCACCATAAACAAACATCTTATACATTCAAGAGAATGAGGTGAATTTTTATTTTAAACATTAATACTGAATTATGTATATATTCATGAACACCAAAGGCTTCCTCAGCAAACTGAGAATGGCAGCAGCAGCCGTGCCACTCTATACCCTTCTAATGCAGAACTGCTGACGTGAGCTGGTAGGTACTCTGATGGGAGCTCTCCTGGGAAAGCTATATTCCATTACAGTACATTACTGAAGGTGGTGTCAGTGGGCCAGTATGTTCCAAATAGAAATCCAATGCCCAGCACAGTGATGGGGCACCATGCTGCAGAAGGTGTCATCCTTCGGACAAGATGTTACGCCAGGATCCTGACTAACAG
This sequence comes from Anguilla rostrata, assembly GCF_018555375.3. Classification (NCBI taxonomy): domain Eukaryota; kingdom Metazoa; phylum Chordata; class Actinopteri; order Anguilliformes; family Anguillidae; genus Anguilla; species Anguilla rostrata. The sequence goes on from NC_057947.1 coordinate 18,211,214, forward strand.
GGGTCATTAAGGATCCCATGGCACTTTCCCAAAGAGCAAGGGTATTATCCCCAGTGTCCTGGTCAAATTCCAAAAAAATGTCTCTGCATCGAAAAAAAGTCTCAATAGAAAAATAACTGAAAATGCACCCAGGCAATGAAAGTTAGATTCAGGTTCACTTGAGAAATATTAAAGCCCCACAAGCACGTCATACTGCAGATACATCCCGAACAATTATGAGATTCAGACATCCTATTGAGGCTACAATTCAACCTCAAAAATAAATGGCTGCTTTACAAATATATAATTATAAGCTTCAAATTTATTTCTTGTTGGAAAAGGGAATATTGGCACTGTGGAAAAGAGGACTCAGATTTTTTTTAAGTAAATAAAATCACAAAACTATCAAAAACAGAATTTAACTGGGGATAAACATTTGTATCCACAAGATGAGAATACAGATTTTATGTAACATTTCTAGGACGGTACACACAAAACACAAAAAGGCTTGACTAGCACTCAGACTAGACTGCATAACTTCATCCCCATAGGAAATGCCGGGGATGAGAACTGAGCTATTCTCAAGCTTCAATGAAAATATCCAGACCAATTACTGCCTGTAGAACAGACCGTGTGACTTTAATCCATCTTGTTCTATTTGGGTTGTGTGTAAATAAATCCCATTTCCCCTGAGAGGGCACAGTGCGCCTGAAAGATTTCTCGCTCTGCAGATTTCTCACCTTGCATCATAATTGCTTGTTAATTACGGAGCTCATCCTTTCTGCTGTCACAACAGGAAAATCACCCTCCAGTCAGTGAGTCTCATTTCCTCTCAACATTTCATAGTTAACCGTGTGCTGCCCGACAGGGAAAAAAACATATTTCATACTTTGTATAAAATACATGCATGTACAGTCATATTTAGGAATGCACAAGGGTAGCCTAAAATACCTCATTTATCCATTGTGTGTGCACACATTCCTTCACTTTAAAATGGATTCCTAAAATGCCCTCGCCCCCAAACAACAGAACACAAAATCAAATATGGCCACCAAACCATGTGTACTGAATGTCCATGATAGTATAACCTCACCCAGAGTAAAGGCAGTAGCATTATGGCCGGACAACCTAATCCAGTTATGGCTGTCTGTCTTTCTAATCAGCTGTTCTCACCCTCATGTATTGCTGTCTATTCCCCCTGCTTACCTGGAACATAAGCCAGGGGTTAATGAGTATGAAAGTATATGATAATAAACATAACTTCTTGTCCCTTCTCACACAGAAATGTACACCAGCAGGTTCATGTTTTGCACACATATTCCGACAAGCGGGAGATGCAGGCAGTGATGATTGATTGTTTGGGACCAGCTTGTATAACCACTTGTGAGGGCACACTCATGTAAAAATGAACAGGTGTCTGGAACCCTGGTTTATAAAGGTTAATTGGACAATATGTGTGATTGAGGAAGAAAGGTCTTAAGTTTCATTATTCATAAATGCAAAAATGTCACTTCGTTTCATCACATATAAGCAGGGAAAACAAAATAAGAATAAGACGACTGGGATGCCACATTACTCTTAGAAAACAGAGCACCTCTATGAGTCACCACTGGTGGATGCTTTCTGTCTATACTTTCTGTCCAGGGTCCCTGTGGGAAATAACCAGAAAGAGAAACAATCCAGAAATAACCACTGGAGTTGGTCTATTGGTTGTTATGAATATAATGCTTCATTGGTGGAGCTCCCATCTGTTTTTCTATCATTAAGGTGCCATCTTGACGTCTTATCCTTACTTTATTGTCCCAGTATGTAACAAGGAATGAGGAGGACAGTTTGACAACAAATGTAAAAAAACAGCATTTGGGGGCTGCTGGGTGGCATACCCTTAAGGCACTGTTATAGTGCATGGATGGGCCCCACTTCAGAGTTTGGAGAGCAGAACATGCTTGTCTGTGAATTGACAGACAAGGCTGTAGCAATGATTGCCGATATAAAAATGGCACTAAAAGTTTAAACTGTGTAACAAAGGCACAGTTTGAGCCAACTGACATATACGCACATGCACACACATCCAGACAGCCTGTCCTCAAACACAAAATGATTTCTATCAACACCCTTCTACCCCCTTTTTGCTAGACCACAAGACCTCCACCTCGCTTTTGTTTAGACATTGAGATGACAGGTGTACAGATGGCTATCTGTGCTGACAGATAGACATTTGCAAAACCCCAAAAACCTCAATGACTGACTACAGCAGTATTGTTACTCTCTGGCTCCCAGGCGACAGTTCAACCCAACATTTCAATAAAAACAGCTTTACATAACATCCTAACGGATGCCCTGAGTTTAATACCCAGCCACCCCCAGACAATCCAATCAACAGCACTACTGGGAACTAATCTGTGGCTGAGGAAATTAAAGCTGGTGGAAAAAGCATGGCTTTGCTGAACATTCAGAGAACACTAAGACAGAGAGGCTTGCCTGGAACATCATGTTCTGTAGAAAGTTTTCACCAGAATAGGGTTCATCAGGATGAACAGAGATGCAGCCAGACAACACTTATCTACATATCAGGCGGACAACATTTTCAAACACAAGAGCCAACCTCAGATACACCCCCAAATCATAGCTTGTTAAAACTAGCCTGGTTATTTTCAAGCTAAATATTAGGAAGTCATTTAAAAGCTTGAAAAGAGGACCACGCTGGCATAAGTGGATATTTAAAGTGCTTTTATGATCTCTGATCATTTGTATTATATTTACTTTGATATTATCTGTGTGTAATTATAACTAATAGAGGTTAGATCATACATATGTATTCTAGAGTATCTAATGAAATCTAATCAAATTAAACAAGGCATTCCACAACCCTTATGCCATCATCTCGTCTGGAATGCAGATTGATCAAAATGGAACTACAATAAAATCATCTGTCTTAAGGAGAAACTTACCTTCCCTGTTTATGATCCTATGGCCTTTCCTACTGAAAAGGCAAAGCAAATTTAACGAGCCTACCCCCTTACTCTGGATGGTGCACCCTGAATCCATTTTTACAGTATTACCCCATACGAGGCATGAATGCTCGTTTCAATCTACGATACCATAACTATCTAGCCTAATACTAATAAATTATTGGGTGTTTAATGCACAAATTCATCTGACAAGATTAGCTCCCCTCAAAATATACTGGTACTTCATTTTTTGCCCAAAAATAACTGTATCAATGTCCCTTTATACTTAGATCTCTTAGCTTCTCTGTTTAAAAAGAAAACACACCACACCCCCACTCTACTCATATGCAAGAGAATTTCTTGAAAACTAAAACAAATTCCTGGCATTCTAAAATTTCAGATGAAAAGAAACTGGCATAGACACAATGCAGCCCACCCCCGTCTCCAGTTTTCCAGACATAGTCCTCACAAATCACAGTTTAATTCAAAGTGAGGAAATAGATTAACTGATCCAGAGTGGGGATGGTTTCCTTAACAACCCACAGAGCTTGTTTTTCATGGCCTTGGTCAGTTGCTTTCAAGCTGTCGCTCTGCATAAGGCGTGGAGGCAACAACAGGGTCACGACACAGCCAGACACAGTTTGGACCAGCTCACAAATATTACAGTCTAAACTCCAAAATCACTAACCTAGAGCAAACTTGCAATAAAACGGTGTATTATTTCAAAATATACCCACTGACTGAGAGTTGGCCAGCGGATCATGTGAAGTTGCATGTGTGTGACAAATAAAAGTTGCACTGGACAACCACTTGAACCCCACATCATAATCATGAACTGTGATACTGTTATGAAGAACAAGTGTTAGCCAGTTTTTGTAATGGAATTATTATTATACGGAAATCACCAATATTTTCATGTTGGCTCACAACATTATGTTCTGAAAGCCTGTAAGCATGTAAACCATAACCTTTTCACATCAAGGCCACCAAACATGTTGGTGATTCTCCAGCAAAAAAAAACCAACGATGGGGTATTTCTGGAATTTTAACAGCACTGGCCTTGGGATATTTGCATTATTGTATGTTTATGCCAACATTTACTCAATTGTTTTATTTACCTTATAAAGGAGAATTTTGCTGATATTCAATTATATTGGCCTTTACTGTGGTATAACTGAAAAGGTTTGTATGTACATGTATGCCATGCCCAGGTTACTTATGGGTGATCATCTATAACACATTTATTTCTCTTGGGCCAGTAATAATGTAAAGCCCACTACTGCAGTCTGGGAAAATGACGAGGAGGGAAAAGAAAATAATTTTATATAATGAAAATAATGATGTGGGTGCCAATTCCAATTTTCTTTTGTCTGATGAAGAGCATGTAGCTCCAAATGTCACATTTTGTTGGGTTAATAAACACTTCTATCTTGGGAGCCGTATACAGTATGAGGACTATCACTAGAAGAAAACAATGCCACTGTCAATCTTTTGTAAAACCATACTAAATAAACATTTATATCAATATACCCTTCCGCCCTTAAAAATTTGTGGAGCCATAGGATTCTTTTTGCTGGCCTATACTGGCCCATAAACACCTCGCGGTGCAGCAAATCTGTCTTCCCAGGAGTTCTCCCATCCAAGTACTAACTAAGCTTCAGATAATTGACATGATAAGGGTACAGGATAGTATAGCTATAACCATACTTGCTCAACCAGTTTACTTTCAGCAATACAATATATGGCTTATTTTGCCTCTCACATTACATTTTCCATACAGAGCACCTTTTTCTTTACAGAAAGATGCATCTTTCCTTTGCCTGGAAACAAAGCATATTTTGTAAACATTACGAAAGAAAACATACATTAGCTAAGAATCCAATACAATTAATCGATTATAGTTATATGCAACAAAGAAGTTTACAGGTAATAAACATCCGGCCATACAGCTTCACCAGACTCTGCCTCTTCAACAGGTGATAAATATATAGGGGTCCTGTTAGCCTTTCCATTGGATATCGGTCTTCGTGCAACTACCATTAAAAACTATGGCGAACTTTGTGCGGGTGTTCATATTTAAAAAAATACCAAATGACATTTTCCAAATTACTAACAATCCTGTTACAACCTTTTATTGGAAACCAAATCTAAACATTCGGCAGCTAGCAGGATACAAAATAGGCTACTGAACCCAAGCAGTTCAGGAGGCACTGCGGTGCAGTCCTTTCCTCCCCTCCCCCACCCCACCCCACCGCCTGGGAGTATCTGCATGGGCAATGTGCTTTATGTCTTCTGTGTTACAAAATTACAATCATAATCACATGAATCTACTCAGAAATCGTAGTTGGGGGAAGATATCTGATAAGGCGGAAGACATGATGCACGACAAATATAAGACATTTTTAGAGTTATCGCTAGTCACACGTTTAGTAAAGAAAACAAGGCTGTGATACGCCACGTCTTTATTTAGAGTAATTCTTAACACGTTCTAATTAATGACGTTCAACATTAGAATGAACAACGTGGTACACTCATCCATAAATTACGTTAATGTTTCACCAAATGCAACAACGCACACGAGGAAACTATTACTTTGACAATGTCCCAAAGTAGTTTCTAAATGGCAGAGACCTATTTATGAAACGAAAAAGAAAAAAAAAACGCCACACAATTGGTAAAGAATTATCAGGAGTTCAACTTACCTTAACTAATCAGATAGTGTGTGCGCTAACGCCGCCGCTTCCACCTCCTTGAGGAAAAGAGCCTCCAACTTCAGTGAGCCAATGTGGACTTTACTCCCATATTACAAGTCTTATTCCCGCGTATTGTTGCTGTTGATAATCCGCAGGGAAACAGGGTAAGCGATGCAAACATCTATCGTCGATTGTTGATGCTATGGAAGTGGAAAGGTGAATTGGTGCCTATACTATTAGCTGAGTTTTTGGAGCCTTTTTTTGTCCTGCGCTACAGGAGACAGCGGCAAACACTCGCAATCTTATTAAAGAGAGAGACACACTTTGAGATAGGAGCACCGTCAGTGACCTACAATGGAAAAATCAGCAACTGACCTTAAACCCGTGTCTCTACACGCTCTCAAAGCACCACCCGATAAATTAACACAACAATGAAAGGTAAATTAGATGTTAACAGAATTTAGGGACACTATTTAAATAAATATGCACGATGCTCTTTGTCCCTCAACCTTAAACTGTATTAGGTGCAATGCACGATTCTGCTCGTCCCGCTCAAATCATCCAAGATTGCTTAATCTGTGGACACACAATGACTTTTTATAGATTTATGGATACTGTTCATATTTTGTATGGCATTTCGTTTAGGTTTTATTGGTCTTGAAATTAGAAGCACATATAGAACTAAATGTCAGGATGGGAGCTTAAAAATGTAAGATACTTGAAGCAAATCTGTTTATCAAGAACTCATCTGAGGTCTAGTGTGATTATTTTAAAGAAACTGAAAAATTAACTGCTGAAGGCATTTTTCCCGGCTATCATTATATCTTAACCTGAGGGACATATGTTATGCTGTGACAATTAGTCACTGATATCTCATTCCCTGGTTCAGGTTTGTATTATTTCCTAGTTTTTAAATAATTACGCTTTAACTCAAAATATGCAACAATACTGTAATCTGGGTCCAGATTCACTAAAGAGAAGTCACACTAACTTAAATCTCAAAATGATGCAACGTTACCGTGTATCTGTGCTGACTCCCCTCCCCCACACCGTCTGTGCGCGCCCAGTGAGCTTCGTTTTTTTCGCCTGTACGGTCACATTGTGGTTGATTAATTCTCCTTTCGTCTTGCTCAGTCATTCAGATTTGGAAAGTAAATAACAAGTTGACATCATTACAGCTCTGCATTAGTGTGACACATTCCACGGGATACCGTGAGCTTTAGAGTAGCTGCGCCCATTGCAAGGGGAGACATGAAAGTAACAGCATACTTCACTCTTGATCAGTGTGAATACAGCAAAAGTTCTTTAATCTTCAGAATGATATCTTCCGACAGGACTGTCTTATTTTTTCATGTTTCGTGCAGTAATTGTAACAAATTTACATATAATGTTTGTGTCACAATTATTGACACAATAATTAAAAGCTGATTTTGGCAAAGCAAATTCTGAAGACACTTTCACAGTAAGTGACATAAAACATGTTTGGGATTTTGCTGTTAAAAAGACAGCTGACTCTTTTCATCTTTCAGGCCAGAGATTAATAGGCCTATTTTTGGTGAGGGACCCGTCACATTCTATGAGCCAAAGCAGTACTTGTACACACTTGTGTTTAGATAATAAAGCCTTATTTTGAAAACATTAACACTTTTGAATTTTTATTTTCCATATCATTGCTTTCTTTAGACCACTGTAACCATAAAATTCATTCCCCTGTCTGACCATTTATTATTCTAATGTGGGCCATGTCCTAATAAGCCCATGAAAATCTACTATAAACAGTATATATTGGCGCAAAACGGGGCTTTAAAATAATATATAACACATGGTGAACATGCAACCAAATAAAATACCATTATACTCACTTTCCAAAAAGCCAGAAAATTATATATTGTGATTTGTTTGCAACTACCAAAGTAAAAACATTGTAGAATAGTTCTTTCACTCTCAAAGGGCTCTCCTGTTAACCAGCCCAATAAATCTGGTGATATATCCTTGCTGGTGAACATGGGCCAATAGAACCTATTGGAACAGAGTAGCTCACCCTGAATGTTAGTCTAAGCTTTGCACATTAATCTAGTAAATTCGCTATTTGATTTTAGGCAATAGTGTAAAATAGTGTAATAGAAGTGACATGGAATTTTAGCTCACTCTTCTTTGCAGAACGGTTTTAAGCCAAACAATGTGGTAGGTTTTGGAGCATGAACTGCTCCTTTCAGATCCTATTGGGTTCAAGTCAGGACTCTGACAAGGCCAGTCCAAAACTTTTTTTTGTTTCTTTTCTACCATTCAGATGTGGAATTGCTTTTGTGTTTTGGATCAGTGTCTTGCTGCATAATCCAACTACGATTTAGCTTTTGCTCACAGACAGATGACCAGACATTTTCCTTATGAATTTTCTGGTACAGAGCAGAATTCATGGTTCCTTCAAGAATGGTAAGTTGTCCAGGTCCCAAGGCAGTGGAACTATTCCAACACCATCACACTAACATCACCATGTTTGACTGTTGGTATGATGATCATACTGTAACACGCTGTATTTTCTTGACACCATACATAATGGGACCTGTCTCATCCAAAAAGTTCCACTTTTGACTCATTTGTCCATAAAACATTATCCCAAAAGGCTTGTGGATCATCCAGGTGTTTTTTTTTTTTTTTGCAAGTGTGTGATGAGCATGAATCCCGTTTTTGCCCAACCCATTTTCATATTGTGGAGTCATGAATACTGACTTTGCTGAAGCTAGAGAGGCCAGCTGTCCTTTGAATGTTCTTCTGGGATCTTCTGTGACTCCCTGGATTAGATGTCGCTGTGTGCTTGGAGAAATTTTGGCAGGCTGGAAAAATTCACTACTTTTTCAAGCATTCACTATTTAGAGATAATGGCTCTCCTTGTCATTCAGTGGAGTCTCAGAACCTTAGAAATGACTTTGTAACCCTTTCCAGACTGATATATTTAAACTTTTTTCTCATCTCTTCTAGAATTTCTTTTGATCATGGCACAGTGTACTTGTAGAAACTTTGTGGTGACTACTTCACATCGATAGTAAGGTTCAATATGAGAGAGGTTTAGATTCAACAGGTGTGGCTGCAATCAAGCCTGGCTGTTTTCAATCAGCTGAATTTAATTATCAATTAAATTAGGTTAATTAGTTGATTGAGTAATTAAAGAGGCAATTACGTTTTCACATGGGTGATTAGACAAAGGGAAACTGAGTAAACAAAAAACACATTTTTAAATTTCTTTTTCTTTTATTTAATGAAATCATTTTTTAAAAATGTTTTTTTTTAGTGTGTTTACTCATTTTCTCTTTGTCTAACAGTACAGTTTGCCTCAAGATCTGAAACCATTCAGTGTGACAAATAAGCCATAACAGAGGAAATCAGGAAGGAGGCAAATTCTTTTTCATGGCACTGTACATGATGCTTCATCATGCTTATGTATTAAGTAGGTTTAACATTTGTTCAGGTACTTATCTTACTGGATTGAATATCATTGATCATTTCTCAGAAAAAAGCCTGCCTGCTGCTTTAATATTCATGTAAACATTGAATCGTTAAGTTATTTTTAAACTTAAGTCATGTATATGTCAATAATAATTTCCCAACACAGAGCTCTACCATCTTTGTTTGAACGGTGAAACTAAGATTTTAGGCTGAAGGCAGTATCAGTGACAATTAAAGCGAATTAAGAACATAAAAATACATAATTATGAGAGAAGGCCATTCAGCCCATCTAAGCTTGTTGTTTACCTACAATCTAGCCACATTTGTCAGCCTTATAACTTTGAACCTCACTAACTTCACTATAATGCTTTGGGATCCATTTCTATTTCACAAGTTCATGTAGGTACCATGCTTTCTGGTGGTGCTCTGGTAAATTCTGTACACAGCCACACTTTTTAGGCTCATTTTCAGCTACCATTACAATCCTTAAAACATAAAACACCGGCACAAGTCTGGGTGAAATGAGTGTGTGAAATGATAAACTGCCCCAACTAGCCAACCCATTATCAGAAATCTGCTGCCACCAATCAGATTGCAGTAAGTCCAGGCCAGAACAGATAGGACATTTTTTGAGGTTGAGTGCCTGGTGTTAAGGCAGTCTTGAGAGTGCCTACTGCTATGTCAAGCCTAGACTAGGCACTTTCTACATCATGTTCAATAATTCTGTTCTGTCTCCTGTAAACAAACAGTATGACCATAAGTCATTTATAATAATTCAAGATTCTATTAGTCTGTCTTTTTCATTCAGTTTGCACAAAGACCTGACAAGATGACACCCTTTACCGAACACTACTTTCTCTGTGGCAGCCTGTGCACATTTCTATTGGGCACACGTATTATGGGGTGTATGGTAAGTGATCTTCCTGTGAGGGAGCTGGCGCTGACCTCTTAACAAAGAACAGGTTCAATCTGTTTCCCCTCCCCCACCCTGAGAGACTGATGAGGGTCACATGACCTTTCTAGACAGCACAGAGCAGAATGGTAATATGTAGCCGTGGGGGAGGGGGAGTCGTGAGTCACAGGGTTCTCTGCCGGCTTGTTGTTAAAGGGTGGGGAGGAGCTTGACGAAGCTGCTCAGCTCAGGGGATATCCAGCTGCATCTCTCCCGTGCACCCATCAACATATTGGATTTACCTCTTGGGGCGGCTAAAGTTTATTTCTATTGTAAACAGGGTACAGAGACACAGCAAACCTGTCAGCTGGGGAATGACTGACTGAGAAGGGGGGTGGGGGGAGTTGGGGGGGGGGGATGTCTTCCCCTAAGAAGATTTAGCAATTGAATTGAAACTGGCTTTTTGTTTTCAATGCCACAGTGTGTCTCTCTAGTATCACATACAGTAGTTGGAGGTGCATTTTGTGATATTTTGATATTTAAAAATCTGAATGTCATTTGTTGTCATACTATCCAACTTACACATGATCAGTTCACTGAACACTGCCAAGACCATTGAGGCATCATGATAATGGCAGTGGATGTACAATATGAGAACAAATTATCCCTCAGTTTAGACAAGAATACAGAACTGAACATCTGCTGTATGAATATGTTGGCTTGATCAGCAGAGCAGTTATGGGCATGGTTTAATATCAGTACATATCTGAACATGCAGGAAAACAGCACTCTATTAACTTTTTAACTCCTTGACTTATTCAGTTCAGAAAGTGAACCTGAACAGGGACAGAGAGAAACATGTGGCCACTGTTAGATAGGCTGTTATGATTATGGCATTACAGGTGGGAAAATGGACAGATGTCCCAGACAGGAGAGCTGGGGTCAAGGGTCAATGGCCTGCATATCCTGCAGATTCTCTGCTTTTAACCAGTTCATCCTTTTGAAGTGCTTAGTACATAATCATTTCAGCTGGTTTAAGTATAAATGAAACACTATGCATACAGTGTTTGCCAAACTCTTCACTCATACCACTGTGTACTCTGGTCTTAACTTTAATAACAAAATAAAGCCGGCTAAAATGTTTATTTACCCAGCATTAGGTACTATTACTCTGTCGACAGTGTACTATCCAAATACATTCTTATTTACATTATGCTCACACTGCCCAAAGTTTCAACAAAGCCTTTTGCAAGGAAGTTCATTTAGTAAATACATTAATAAATAAATCCTACTAAGACTCAGCAATTCATTTTTGTCTCCTGTAGTGGACATTAGGTTCTGGTCTTAATCTCAAGAACCACACATTCCATGCTAAAACTTACACTGCAAGGGACATTCAATAAAAAATAAAGCATGTAACATAAAAAAATATATATTTTCATTGCAACACATTTTTGTCATCCAAGACACAGTAGCTCAGAGAAAAAAATATATTATTTTTTCTTTAGCAAGTAATTATTTTACTTTCCAAAACAGTAGTTAGTTATCAAAACGATTGGCACTCCTGTTTTCAGTACTTCATGCACCTTCCCTTTGCAAGGACAACACTACTGGGTGCCCTTCTATAGGGGGAGGGATCTGCTGGATGGCTCATCCAGGATGGCGATACACCTCCTTTGGCGGCATGTACCCCATGATCAGGTGTCAAAGGCTGGCCAGGCTTCAGTCCCGGACATACAATAATTCAATCATTTTGACTAATAAAGTGTGATTTCCAGCTTCCTTACACTCCCTTAAAAATATAGTTCACTTATTTATGCCAGAACATCATGATGCTTACTTAGGGGGAAAAAAAAAAACATTGACAGAGTCTGTACTTGAGCAATGTTCTTTTGAACAATATTAAGTATGAATTTCTGAACCAAGAAAATTGTTATGTACAGTAGCATTGCCATCTGGTGGCAACAGCATATTATTACATTGTACCAGAGGCCATTGCACCCCAGGTCTAGTAGTCATGTACACTCTATATATGCTTGCGTGTATGATCTATTATATATCATATTATCTATGATAATGCATAATTATAAATCTATCAAAAAATAATAAATAAATAATAAAATCCAGATGCCTTGGACTTAACTCATATCTTTACTTATGTTTCAGGATTTTAAGACTCCATCTCCACCTTTTCTGCAAGACTAACACTAGCCTCTTCCTGTATTAGCAAATCCAGCCACTGCTTTTTTCACCCAGGCAATATCGTACATTGCTTTAGATAAAAGTGTCTACCAAATAAATGTAACATTATGTAAAACCAGGCAACATAACTGGCTTCAAGTAGAGCACTAGTTTGCCTGTTACAGGCACAACTCATGCAGGCACCGCACTGTCAATACAGATTGCTAAAGAGCAATGAGTGGCAGAGAAGAACTCCAACTATCCCTTCTGTGGGGACATGGCCAGTTTTGTCCCCACAGTTCATCCTCACTGGCAGACAAATGATCCAGCAAAATTCAAACCTGCACTGGAAGGGTCAGCTCTGTACCACCAGGCCACCCACAAGTTAATATGCTGCTAATCTTAAATCGTGTCATCTGATATTAATCGTTGGGCATTTTATCATGTTAAGAGGAAACATCCTTGCAGCTGGGAAATTTGAGACATCTAAAATCTTAAAGATGGAACATATTTATGGAGGGTAAAATGTGAGGAGTGGTGGCATTTAGATATATAACGCATCATCTGAGCTGCGGCTCTATATTTCAGGTGCATTACACTTTAAACAATTCAGCAGCGTTTCTAACTCATTTCACAGTCACAGCCCCTTTTAATGGTGTCAAATTGGCAGCCAGAATCTGAGACACTGACTGCTTTTCTCACTAATAAATGATATTTTAGAGCCCTTTCGAGACATTCCATTTCTAGTCTATCACCTTCTAATGCATAAGTTAGGTTTGTAATGAGGTGTGAGAAATTTGCATGGTTTCACATTTTTGCCGCCCGGCCCGTTTCTTACCCTGGCAAAGTGTGCAAATACTCTCTGCATAATCACAGTTTCTGTCTAAGAAACATTCTGAAGACACACAGCCTCACAGAAGGCAAACTGGTTATTTTGTTGCGAAATGTGCAAAATACCAAAAATATATGAAATGGCATCAAAATCTCATATATCTAGACGTGCAATAAACTGATACTACATCATGCTGCAACCGCCCAGCTAATGCTAAATGCTGGTAACTGTGCATTGTGTGACTGCTAGTTCAATAGTATGCAAATACAAATGTGCTCAATTTCAGTAATTGTTGAAAGCTGTATGAATGAATCCTAAATATTTTACAGAAATGACCATTTTTAACAATTGCCTTATTTGATTCCCCCCCCCCCCCCCGTTTCCTAGTTCTTCTGTGGAGACACCTCTGTCATTACTGCTATGCCATCTGCCCCTGTGCTGCAGCTGAAGCACATGCATCTGTGTTCTACAGTCCACATGGTACAACAGGAGAGCACCAGCACTGATTGCCATTTGAGACCCGTTTGGTAGTCTAACAACTGATAGCCTGTGGGGGCCTGGAAAGTCATTGGGAGAAACCGATGTAACACTTAAGAGTAGGAACCCCAGGCTTCTTAAACCCTAGCCCTAGAAAAGGGCAGTTGTGTCCTGCCTGTGGTCTCCTGGTCATAGTCAGCCTGTGACATCACTGAGGCCAAGGAGGACTGTGGGCCTTGAGCTCTGGCCTTTTCTCTGTCTCACATCGCAGGGTCACAAATGTGACTCCCCACATACTGCAAACAGTGGGGGCCGCTTCCTGTGTGAAATGTGCTCACCACAGAATTTGTTTCTGAACACAGATTTGCTTAGTGTTCAGATTTTCCCTAGAATTTGTAATCGGAGTGCCGGTGAATTTTAATGCTGTGGGAATGCTATTTACATATTTCTATTTACAGACATGCATACCAAAAGTCACATTCAATTTACACAAGACCACCTCTCTCCTCTATTTTGTGGAAAAAAAACTTAAAACCAGAAATTTTCTGCAATACTGCAACTCAGTACGAGGGGATTACAATTGGAAGGTAACACTATTAAATATTTACATCAGGGAACATTACGGTCTGGCTCTCAGTCTACTCATTTTAGTCTCATTCCTCCTTTCATCAAGTGACACAAAACATTTTGATAATTGGCTCCCTCTGAAAAAATGGCTTTAAGTGCCCTTCTTCTTCACTGCATACGACCAAAAGCCACCTTTTATGTGTTGTGTGTGCGATTAATTCTTTTTGAAAATCTAAATTACATTCCTAAATTACACGACAGGATAATCTTTTGCAGCCTTAGCAAATAGTGTATCATGTGAATGAAACCCCCTTTCTTACAGTGCCCTTCAAAGGAAGTTCTGAATCACAAATTCAACAACTTCAGCTTTATTAGGCCACTTAGGCACAAAAGAGGTAAAATACAGGCGATCCACTGTATAATTTATTGATATTATTTTGTCTGTGTTCCTGGCAGGACTACCCTGATGATGTGTTTTGTATGCAGTCAACTATCAGACACTGTTAAATGATATTATGATTATAAATGCCGAATGTGAAGTATGTGGACTTTCCAAAAATCATCTGTTTCTGGTACACAGTAAAACAGTTATTGTTAATTCAAATTTAACAATGTTGATTCAATCAAACCTACTCTTTTAGGGAAAATTTGCTGTAAATGTTCATTTAATACAGAATATTTTGCTGTCTACTCCTTTTCCCCCTACCTTTTCTTTCTCTCAAAAAAGCACCATACAGCTTCAAGTATACACAGATATAGATTTCACTGTCTGTGTGATTAGAAGAATGCAAACATTTGTAAACTTTTTGAGGATTACTGCACCTAAGTTATTCATATTTACAGAGAAAGCTTGTTTGTTCATTCGTCAAATGCACCAAAGCTGTGCAAGTCCTCAAAAATCACATGTGAAACAATGTGAATTAGCACACGTAAAGTACAACTGTCTGAGGAATGCCAGTCCTGGTATAAATGTAAAGCAGGATTTATGCAGATGAAAGCTGTGCCTGTAATTGCTCTGATGTATTGAGAGCCTGTTGTTGAATTCATAACTCAGCGTACACTTGTAAGCTGAGATTTCATTATAACATACACAAGATTTATACAAGTATTCACTGGGCAAATTGCTGGTGCTATACAAATAAAATCTAATTGACCCGAATTGTCAAACATTCCACAGATACCCAAGTTACTTCTTCTGTGCTTCATTTTGCGATCAAGTCATTGTGGTGTAACTATGATCAGGCAAGTGCATTTCAACAGTCTAATATTTGGCCAGTGCTTCAGTCTGCATGGCATATCCCATCTTGTCATGCAAGAGCGCCTCCTCTGGCAGACTGGGCACCTGCGGTCTGCCTTAGCAAATTGCCCATGAAGTGTGATCCTCCAGACCAGTGCTTGCACAGTTGGTGGACTGCAGTGTGAAGATTAGTGGCAGCTGGCAGCATGCACCTTGGAGACTACACATGCTAGTCTGTTGAATGCGCAAAATAGCAGAGGAAAAACATAACTGGGAATTTTAAATAAGGGAAAATTTAAAATAGGTGACAAAAATGGCCATGAAACAAAAAACAAAAACAAAACAAAAAAAATTAAGCAAATAAGTCATCAGCTGAGACTAGTCATATTTTGGGCTGAGGATATAAATTCACACACGGGTGTAGATATATCCTTGCAAGTATAAACACAGTATTATTCATATTTATCTAACTGCTGCAACATTTAGTTAATTTCATTCACTCAAGTTAAATAACCATGAAAAACAATGTCCTTCATTTCTAAGATTGCCTCCTGTATGAGTGTCTGCTTCCCCCCCGCACAGAAGCTTGTGTTTGTTCAGAAATGATGGATGGCTGCTGATTTTGTCACACAAGACTCTGTCGGGACAGGAAGCTGATTATTGATGTCATCATTCATCGATGGCTTTCAAAAATCAGACCCATCTGCCAACCTGCAAGCTGGAACAGAACACAGTGCTTTCAAACTGGACTCACAGATGAAGAATGAAAATATTGATTTTTTATTTCTCGTAATTTGGAATGTCCAATTGCACCTCTGTAAATTTTCCAGAGCGCAGACAAGAGTGTGTGTGTTTTTCCATTTGTTCTTCAGTCTACATCTGAGCTGAGTCACTGTGTAGGAGTACACTGCACATGCCGCTACCCCACCCAGCTGATCAGAGGAGTCCTTGGAACATGATGAGACAGGGACAAATGATTTATTAAGGCAGTGTTTTTTTCCTGCAATGATGCTTTTTTTATCATGTCACAGTCAATATTTGTAGCTATACTTATTCTATGCACAATGCTATAAGTTGTTGTGGATGACAGGGGCTACAAAATAAATTTAAATGTGATATGTGGTACAGGATACATTTGGAAAGTATTACCTGTCTGGTTCATTGGGCTGAGTTTACTGTCTCTTCAGAGACAGCATCTGTGCTTCAAAGAGCCTTCTGCTCTTCCCATCAGCCTCAAGCCCCGAGTGTATCGGCCATCATGCATGTTTTATGATGCGGGAGGTACAATAACATCCAGCACAATAATATCCAGTAGTAATATTGCCATTTTTCTGAATTCATTCTTCAAATTCAACATCAGGAACCATTGACTAAAACCAAGTGATGGACTATAGCTACAGTGAATTCACCTTTTTTCCAGCTTTTGGTGGTTTTCATTAATTCATCGTTATGCCATCATGTACGTACTGCATACAGGCTTATTAAAAGATTCATAGCCTCCTGATCACAGGGGTTAAAGAGGGGCATAGGGTAACACACCTGTATGAACAAAGCAACACTCAGAAACCTATCTGCCACTAGCTGTACTAGCTGTGAATCCCGTGTTAACTGAGTAATTATATCCTGTCTCTAATTAGCTCACTAGTGAGGCAGACTTCTGAAGGTATAAGTGAGGTGCTTGTCTCAGATCATATGAGAGGTGAGTCATTGTTGCTGCCATATTTGCCTTGCAAACTTATTGTCTCATTTCATGGAACAATGCCCAATTGTTTCTAAAGCAGATAGACTATGCATATGGACATGTATTCATGTGACACATATCACAGTGTTCATATTATTTATATTAGGCTCTCTGATTGGAAATGCTATGATACTAGCTTAGTGTAAAGAATGTGTAAAAAAAGTAATTTCCATACTTTCCTTTGGCCGAGGTAAAAAGATACCTTATTGGAAGTAATTTACTTGGTAAAGGCATTTTGAGTGTGCAAGAAGATGCTCATGCTGGATGTGTATTAATTAAGAAATCAATTCTGAGGAGCCAGTATCATTAAATGTACTGCAGGAATTTCCTTCCTTTAGAATAACATGAATGGAATAGGGGCAAAGCTTAAAAAGAAGGTCTTTAATCACCTTGTTGCTGTACTCTGGGCCTACAGAACCAAACTTCAGAATGTGTTCCATCACATTATAAAACATTAACATTTTTAGAGCTGCACAAAGATCACTTCATCACTTCAGTCAGAGTGATGATGACTGGGTACAGGCCCAGTTTAAACATAAGCAGTAGGCACTATGACCGACCAGGACCAGGGTTTGACTAACTCTCCTGTCTCAGAATTCCCAGTTATGTAGGATCCTGTCCCATCGTAAGATCAACAGTACCTCTGTTTTACCCATTTTCCATCCATTTAAAATTAGTAGTTATTAGTTATACCACGTTCCCAGGCCGTAGTGCATGTACTCCTCCCATACTCTTGCCAATCACCCATCAGGATTTTCCACATTACAGGCCACAAGCATAGTAAAGGAGACTTCTTTGCAAACTGAAGGAGGGGCACACTTTCTCACTTAAAGGGACAGTCACACTTTCCATATTATTTCAGTTTTTGTGAAATAATATGAACCATAGGTTTGTGGTTTAAAGCAAAAAAAATTCATTTCAAAGCAGAATGCGCATCACACGGCAAGTCCGTCAATGCCCCTATACCAGCCATTGTAAAGCCACCTGCTCATCAGAAACTTCTGTTAAGCATGCATAATATCCTTCGTTACATGCAAAAAAAATAAAATACAAATAAACTCTGGCCAATGAAAAAAACATACACTTAAAACTTAAATAATAAAAACAACACCAGAAAGTGAGCTATCCCTTTAAGACAATTGCTAACCTGCAGTGCCCTGGTGAGGACCTAGGGGGCGCTGATACAGTGGCAATGCAAATAACTCAGGCCAGCTTCCATCCACCCTTCCACCAATGTAATAAACTGCATCTCACTACTCCTGATCAGATATACCTGGCTCAGATCAACAACTACTGGGCTCAGCTTGTGTATATAGAGTCCTTTTACTGAGTGAGCCCCTCAAGAGTTAGCCCCCAGCTTAAAGTGTTCATATATACTACATAAACAAAATGTCACACACCTGCATACCTCAGGTGAACTCCTACATCATGACTGTCCATGATCGCTGTTTCAGGGTCACCTCTGTGTGACGTTACAGGTTTGCCTGACAATGGGGAAATCTGCAGCTTTTACTATCAAAGACCAGCAAAGATCGCAGAAATGTGCCAGATGAGTTCCTGTCCCCGAAAATGTAAACACAGGGAACAAAAATGGATCCTGGCACCGTGCAAATTAAGATGACATTTTCAACACTGTGTGATCTGTTCAAACAAACTGTATGCACAAACAGAGAAAACCTTTAGGTGCTCTGATGGGGGGAGCATGTCACAAATATAACAAAAAATCATTAATTAATTTCCAACAAACTATATAAATGAAACGTTTGAGGCAATACTTAACATAATTGCCATTATAGTATGAAAATTATTCACATCACCTCTTGATATTGACAATAAGCTAATGTTAAAACATCTGAATAGTAATACAAAAAACAGTCATTGCACACTTAGTCAGTTACAGTTTTTCTAAAACATGTCATTTGCACTCATTTTCTTGGACCAAGCTGATTGCAACTTATTTACATGAGTGTGTAAAAGTAGGCAGGAGAGGCCTGTTATTATTAATTGCCTGAGCCAGCGAGAGTGACGTCGGTACACTCACATCACATACTTCAGTTTCCCAAATAAACAGCAGAGATTCCCTGCTGCTCAGTGTGGGCAAAGGCTTTCCCCGGTCAATGGAACTGGTTCGGAGGGATGCGGCTCCCCCCTGCTCCGGGGAGACAAGAGGACCCCACACAGCCAGCGTGTTTCCTTCGCCACACGCCATAAAACCTCTACCACACATGGCTACAATAAACCAGCAAATTAAGCCGCCACACCACATTTTTTAAGGTACACAGACATCCGTGTTTAAAACGTTTTAAGACTGTCAAGGGAGTTCTCACCCCTAGTTACACTGTGCGGTAAGACCACCTGGGAAACGTCGATCTCCTCCATGACTGACATTCAGAAGAGAGAGAGAAAGAGATAGAGAGAAAGAGAGAGAGTGAGAGAAGTATTCTCAGATGCCAATGGCCAAACGACAGGCTTGGCTAAATTCTGGAAATACTGACAATTGGATGGATTGGCAGCACATTTGATGACACTGCGTTCGCCAAGCAAATGATCCCATATTAAGTTAGAAGTGTGAAGCTGTGGAAATAGCATATGTACCATCATAGTGCAAAAAAGTACTTGGACATTACCATGTTTGACAAGAAGTTTCTTTTCAACAGCAGTCTTCCATCCCTGGGAATCACCCATGCTTTCCCAGATGTACTGTATACAAGAAAGGATTAGTTTCATTAGAGATGTCAGTGCTTAAGTAATTGGCATAGAGCATCGCAAGCCCAAGGCAATCTGGCAACTAAGACCAAGCTTACTGATTAAGCGAGTCACTCTTTCTGTCCAATTCTGCATGCGGTTTAACCCCCCCACACCCATAAAACTTCATTACCTTATAATGTGGCTCTTGTAATAGTGTGCAGCAGAGTACTCAGCAAGCCGAGAAAAGCAAAGTAGGAGCATCTCGTAAACCACCCTATGGAACTTTTGCATTATAAATACCAACTAGCACAAATAAAGGCTAGGAATTTCATTCGCTTTTTCCAGAATGCCATATTTTCTCCATTCCTTGGGCTAGGAAATGGTGCCAACATTTGGGGGAAACTATTTTTTTATGGAATTTGTTTGTGATTATTTTAATTGTTTTTCAAGTAAAATGCCTGTTGTTTCCTAGCTACTGATAAACATGAGTTCACGAGGTTCTGGTTGTAGTTTGAGGGGTTCCCTGGGAAGTTGGCTGACTTCCCATAGCCCAGACAGGGCCAAGTTGTGAGGCCCCAGACTCCATGTCTACGCCCGCTGTCATATGTGTTGTGTCATCAGTAGATGGCAGCAGGTCCAAGCCTTCCCACAATTCCATAGCCGAGTATAAGTAGAATAGCCAGGGAAACCATTCACTGTTACTTTGGTCAGGTAACACTCTTATCTTTCATTTTCACATTTTCATCACAGATGTGAGAAATATCCTGCCATCAATGGGCAAAATGATCATATTTTAATAAGACAAAGAAATGTATTACCTGGCCTCACTTGACATGTATGTGACTATATGGTGCTTACTTTCACTACAGCGGGTCTGGAGAAGTTGATCCTGATGCGGTATAAGAAAATTCTGAGATTCCAGGGATGTGCTTTTCTAATGAAGCAATGGTAATTCAATTCAGAAAAACCATGCTCTGGAAACTCAAGTCAGTTTAACCATTAACTGATTACATAACGTTAGTGAAAATTTGGTAGAACCAATTGGATTGCAAGACGGTGACACAACAAATTATGTTCCCTTTCCAGACACTTCAGAGAGCAAGCACCTTGGGTTGAGACTGCTTGTTACCTAAACTGTGACCAGTAACACTTTCAACTGCAGGTCATTGAAGGATTGTCTTACTTATTTGGATGTTCCAGGACTTACATTATAGTTTGCCTCTTTGTGAACCAGTGTGGTCAGTGTTCATCAACAGAAATCAGTCTGTGAAATGTGTGGACTGCTCCTGTGCTTCTCTACCTTACAATGTTGTGTAAACCCTCTAGGAACCAGGTGTGCTGTTTCCGCCAGCAGTCCCTTCCAGCACAATGGCAGCATGCTGTGATGGCAGATATGGCCCATTTTTTTAAAATTCCTGAAGTGGCATAAAAGAACTTGACTAAAAACCACAAATATTTCCATGTATTTTTTTGTTTTGTTTTGTATTTTTATGCATTTTACATCAAAGAATCTGCCACCACAAATTAACACAAACTCTTTGTGGTGCAATGTTCCATGGCTTAAAAATATATAGAAATGTACCAAATGAAGTTTTTGTTAAAGTGTTGTCTGTGAGCACAGCTTCCTGTGTGCATTATTTATATGGGCTCTGGAATGTGGGACCAAATGGTATCTGTAAAGAGTTTAATTAACACTGGACATTTTATTGTGTACCTGAACTAGGGATTGGAGAACGTGTGTTCTACATGTATGTTTGTGCTAATCTAATTGCAGGACAGATGCATTCCTGGCCACTATAATTTGGAACAATTTAAGTGAAATTGAAATATGCATGGAAACAAAGTTGTGTTGTTTTTTTAAACTCAATCTATGGACAAAATTTCTGTGTATTCTTGAGGCGGGATCATGTGAGGTTGTTGAATATTGTCAACTTTCCACATGCAGTCTTAACTGTTACTGAAAAATAATTTAAAACAAAAGAAATTATAGAGTAGATTTTATCCAAATCCTAATATTAGCCTGGTCAGACCACAACCCTCTCAACCCCCCCTTTTCTAACAAAAAAGTAAAGTCTGTCTGACCCCTTTCATTCTTTTGGCTACTCTCAGGAATTTAGAAATTGGGTTTTTTACCAGACACGTTTATGTTTTTCCTTTTAAATTTTAATTAATTAATTAATTTATTTATTTGGTTTCTGTCACATGCATATCAATGCACCGTCATATTCCTTGACATTTAACTTATAATGCAATCCATGTTGCTACACACTTAGAAGATCTTGTTCCGTTCCCTGTCCCTACACTACTGCAGAAACACAGCTGCAACACAAACTCAATGTAAGCAATTATGTTTTAACCTAAAACGTATTGCCTAAAAACGGAGTATCGAGCAATTTGATAACAATTGGGTAGAAGCGCAATTGTTGTTGCCCTACCTGGCACTACGCTCTAACCAAATGTCAGTCATTTTTGGTTCATCCAATAGCGCGCCACGCGCGGTTCTGACTCCTCCCCAAGTAGGTTATTGAAGTTTCTTTAGTTCCTAGAGTGGAGTCGAGCAGTCTAGACCGATCAGAGCGTGGAGATAAAACACGAGTTAGCAATGTTTCCGAGGAACCACAGTATGTACGTGACCCTGTTTCTGTGGATTACAGCCTCCTTGAGCCTCGGAAATGCAGCCACGAAGAAGCAGGACGAGTCCTTCTTCACGGGTAGCATTTACCGAGCAAGATGCGCTTCGAGGTGTCTCAGTCTTCATATCACGCGCATATCTGCTTTTTTCAAGCATTTTCAGGTAAAGCTTGTTGGCATAATATTGCCAAGACATAGCCTACAACTGGTCCGAGGTTCTAGGCTAACGCATACCCATGGACTTGAAGGCGCACAATTTACTTACTGTGTGTTTAGCTTCTATTTCATTGTAGTCATTTACTGGGAATGAAAAAATAAATAAATAAAAAGAGTAAGGGGGGGAAAGTATGATATTTTCAAGCATGTTTAACTATCAGATAAATTGAAATGTATTCATTCATCTTTTGATACGTTGGAAAGTGCGAGTAAAAGTTATCGGAAAGGGGTTCAGCTCTTTGCTCCTTGGAGACTAGAGATACAGCGTGTGGCAGTCCCCCGAGTAGAATGTGCCATCTAGAACGGACGATGCTCCAGACTTGTACTTTGTCAATGGTTAAAAGGCTTTTGGACTCAGTGATATTCTCACAGTACAATTAAGAAGTACGCTAATTAATTAAACGACAGGCATTATTTTTCTTACTAACGCATTGCACTGAAAGTGCGGGGTGAATTCGGAACCGGCCAGCCAGGGCACAACTTGTTTATTGTGATAAGACCATTTTAGAGGAACTTGTAGACTTAACTCAAACGACCCCATAATTATTCATTGTAAGGAAGAATGACATAGAGCGTAATGTGGCTTTGCAAAGGCTGCCTTCTGGGGTTTTGTGTATTCTCACTGGGATACCATTACATCATTACTTTATTTTTTGTCATTGTAGTTATTTAGTAGCGTAGGCAAAAGTAATTTCATTGTAATCTCGGTTTTATTGACCCCTGGAAAAGCCTTATTCTCCAGTATCAGGTTTATACGCACTATAAACAGTTATTCTCCTTCCTTTTCTTATAGTAAATCTCTATATGTGCTGCTGGCACATTTGACACATTTAAATGATAAATAAATGAATTTGCTAAACATATTTATTAAAATAGCCTATTAATGGTTTTGCTGTGTTTTTAATGTCGTGTATGGTCTTGAATGATCGCTTCGTCAGCGTTCTTCGCGTTCACCTATCAGTTGACATGCGCGCTTCTTCCTGTCACTTTGCTCTTTGAATTATATTGGGTTTGATGGGAACCGTATTAAGTTTGATGTTATAACGCAGCACCATTGATATGTGATAATATATATTTTTTAAAAGATAGTACTTTCACTGGTAATTTTTTTATATTCGACAGATCCATTTGTCTATTTAATTGACATTCCTGTAGATTATTGTCTGTTAGCCCGTTATACACAGGAATTGTGTCAGAAGTTGTTTTTCACTCGTCGCTGGACGCAGTGTTCTCCCCAGACGCTCTGGTGAAAGGGATTGTAGCGGGGCTTTATTTCGTTTCCTTGGACAAGCTATTCAAAGTGTATGGGTTTTCTTAAGCAAATGCGTTGCATATACAAGCTAAAAAAATCTAAATGATAAACCCCATGGGGGTTCAGTTGTGGCTGAGGTTTTTTTGTTGCAGAATAAATGTTTCTAATTACTGTATGGTTCATTACTACAACAAAGACGTAACATGAACTCCAATAATATGGACTTTGGTGTAGGCTATTGTATTTGAAAACAAAACCAATGTTAGATGATAAAGAGTGAGCAGGCAAACATATCGATTGTATGTTTATTCGGTGACATATAGGCTACATTAAAGCAATATTTTAAATGTTTTTGTCTACCCTTCAAATAAGATTTACCAATTCTCTAACAGTGAGCTGAACCCTTCCTTTTATTAAAGACTACATATAGCCTACATAGTTGCACTTTCTCTGATTTATATGCTTTCTGGAATTGCGTGTGTGTATAAACTCTCCGAATAACATGCGCATCTTTTAAAGTATAGTGCAATAACCAGAAACGTCAGGACAGCATCCCGGGCTTCACTGGATCATTCTTCAAACGCGCGTTGAGAGGGCACGTCTAATATTTTCCGCAATTAAGTGTTTTTTGTTGTTGTTGTTGTTGCCAGGATTAAAAAGAAGAAAGCCTATTTGTGCTCCGATAGGAGCGAGACTGGCCGAGAGCAGGCGCGCGCGTGCGTGTTGTCTAACAGTAGCCAACGATCTGTAATTAAATGTTTTGATGCTCTGCGAATTGTTCTGGAGCCGCTGTGTTCTCACTGGGGCATCCGCAAGGGAACAAGAGCCCTGGCCACCTGCAAAAATATCCCCCCGCGCCACCAAATGCCACTGTCGCACCTCCCCGGCATTACCGATGTTCGCGCACTGACCTTTGGAAGCGAGCAATGCCATTCCTGGTTTAGTTTGATTGAAGGTTAGACAGACGTGGAAAAATGAATGGGTTAAATAAATAATTTAAACAATTGCCTGTAATAGACAGATCTTTGGATTCACTTAAATATAGAACAGGGGTAAACAATTTAACATTTTAATTGAGATATCTGCATATCATTGGGGGAAAATTCCACATGTAATTGGCCTAAGAGACTTTAAACCTTTTAAAATGAATTTGTGTTCTGAGGAAACACTGCATTTGGATAGTCTTTTGGTTCTCAACTCTTGGGCTTTGTTAACACAGAGGTAAAGTTAAAACTTTGATGTGTGTTCAGCTTTCTGGTTGGTCTAACTGCTTGATTGTGGAAAAGAATGCGTTGTGAAACCTCTGCTTCTACTGCTCTTGTAATATAAAGCTTGAACTTCTCCCCCACTTAGCTAATTTTGCAGTGAACTAACCTGGGTCCTGATTATTCACTGACTAAGCAGTTAATTTGGGAGCTCATAAAATGGGAGCCCATTCAGAACAATACTATGCAACGGCTAAAAGACAAAAAGTTTTTCAGCACTGATTGGGTCAAAACATCAGTAAAATTCAGGATGGACAGAGCAATTTGTGATTTTAGCATCAAAAGAAACAGACTGTTTTTTATTGACACAATGTGAATATGGCAGGCATGTGGCTTTCCCCAATACAGCTGTCACGGGAAGGAGACCCTGCCTTCATTGTGCGGTTTTGACAGCCAAGAACCAAATGCGGGACAAATTGGTGTGCTTTGAGGCTCAGTGTAAGCGGCATGAAAAGTAAGCGCCATTTAATGTGCAAATGAAAGGCGACCAGTGATTGGTCACCTACAGTAGGCTTCCCGCGAGGCTAGGAAAATGGTGCTTACAATGTCACAGTGTGGAGCGACTCTGGGTCGTTTTCATTCTCCCAGCTGATCGCATCTGGTGGCGTGCACACAAATATGGCAGGCTTTTTTCTGCCAGTGACAAAACACTCATGGCATTAGTAGTTAAAATTAATAGGGACTGAGAGTGCCACATTAAGGCCTGAGCACGTTTTCCATTCGCAACAAGGC